>NC_133652.1:293090606-293175810 GCF_009905375.1 Apium graveolens | reverse complement strand
TTCTTACTGACTTATTTGTGGTAAAAACTGAAACGGTCATATTTAATCAAAATATATCAGGCGAGATAAAAACAATCATAATCATTTGGGTTAGTGGTAAACGTGTTTGTCTTAAAAAACTGCATGTGCACAGTAATTATTACTTATTTCTCGTGCCCATTAACTCCTGCTTTCATTTTTACTGACTGTTCTTATTACACATTAGTCTAGGGAGATGAGGCATCATTATTTTTCCACATTACTATTAATAAGTCCTCTAGTCCCTTGATATTCCTTTGGTTATTTAACCGACATCTCATCTCAAACAATCATCGTCTATTTTTACACAATATAATTTCTCTCTCTGAAAATTTTCACCATTTGTTCCTTCATCAAAATGGTTCTTGTCAACATGTTCATGAACTATGACACCTTCAATGTCGAGTTTAGCTGTGAAACTGGGAACAGGAATGGCATATCACTACCATTCCTGCTGAGATATGGAACATGGTTCCACAAGAGGTTCAGACGAATCTCTTATTCTTCCAGATGGACTATCAACTCCGTATTAATCTCCTGGAAGAAGAACGGAGAGAGGCTCTTCTTCAGCAAGAACGGATCATCCGTCTTGCAGTGCTTTTTGTCAGCAGCAGGAGGAACTAATTGATAGCTTTCCTTCTTAGACTAAGGCTGTTGATGTTCATTATCTTAGAATATGATTCTTGTAATCTTTTGCATGTAATCTATAAATTCCATGAATGTACTCTTTGGATATTATAATGAAATTTCTTTTGATTGCAAAATTTAATCTCTGTTTATCTCGTATTATGTGAATGTGAATGTTGTCATTGAAACCTATTAATCTTTGCTTCATCCACTTAAATTGTATTTCTTGATGAATGTTTTGATTAAAGCTGTGGTTACTAATAATTTGTGCTGATTTGACAAACAAATATTGAATTTGAATAGACATATTCTAAGTCACAAGTGAAAAGGAAGCACAGGTTCAGGCTTCAGAATCTGTGACAGTTGAAGCTGAGAATGTTACTTCTCAGAAAGAAACTTCTGATACTTTGAAGAGGAAATATGTAAGCTCTGATGCTGCAATAGCAACTCCTTCATTGGCAAGGAGATTGAAGAAAATGAGGGCAAAGAGGTATAATGCTAAATCTCCATCTGAAGAAACTGCAGAAGCTGAGGAAGGGGATTAGGAATCTCTGATCTCAAAAGAGCCAATAATAATTGAATTTCTGCCACCTCCAGCTACAGACAAAGACCCTGTATAGGATACAGTGGTTACACCTCCAGCCTCTCCTTTTCATGAAGATATTATAGTTGAAGATTCAGGATTAAATCCTGAAATTGATATCACTAGGCTGCACATTCCAACTGTTCTTTATTTGGAAGCTCCTACAGAAGCTCAGCAATCTCCAGTTGCCTCACACACTGTTGTTCGGTCAGAATATAATGAATCTTCTTCAAGTTCTGAAGACAGTGTTTCAGTTGAGCCTTCAGTTCCCATTCTGGGAAAGGAAGCACTGGTAAATAAGTTTATTGAGCATGATGCATCTATACCTTGGGAGGATACTCGCAGGGGAGTTGAGTGGACCAAGAAGTGGAATGATTCTGATTTCATTCCAAGCTCTAACATTCTGACAGAGCATGTGTCAAAAGCTGATGAGTTCTTGTCAAATTCTGATTTCAAGACACAGCTCAAGATCACTACTCTCTCTGCCAAGCATCTTCAAGGTCTACAATGTGCAACTCAAGAAAAGGTTGACAAACTTCTGGAAAAGGCTGAAAAACTAGATAAGGAAACCAAGCTTGATAAAAAGAGGTTTATCAGACCTATTTCTGAGAAAGTAGAAGCGATTGAGAAAACTCAAGAGAAGTAACAGGCCCAAATTTCTGAGGTTCTAGCAAACCAAGCTTCTCAACAGGATCAATTGAATGAAATTCAAACTTCAGTAGAATCTTCTCTCACTCCTACTATCAGATGATGCCAAAAAGGGGGAGAAGTTAGTTAAGTTCAAATGCTCAGAAGATCAAATACTGAAGAAGACAGATGATGAAACTGATGACCAGGGAAACCCTCATCAGGGTAGAGGTCAAGCTCAGAGTAAACAAAGCAGCAAAGTGAAACTAAACTCTGATGCAAGCAAATCTTCTACTCAAAAGAAGACAAGTTCTGAAGCTGCTCAAACTAAAAATCTGATAGCAAGTACTGATAGTCAAAATCTGAGATCAAGTTCTGATGAGCAAAGTCTGACAAAGCCTGATGTTCTGATATAAGGTGAAAGTCAAGATTCTCAAAAGTTCATGCAAACTCTGAAGCTCAAGGGAAAGCAGACCATTGTCTACTACAAGGATCCCAAGATTCAGACACTTGATGAAGAAATTGCTAAAAGATTATTTCTAAAACGTAATCCAGGAATTGATTTAGATAATCTCAAGGAGGAAGAAGCTAGATTTAAAGCTAAAAAGACAAATCTAAAGACAAAAGCTTCTATTGCAAAGAAACTTCCAAGGCCTAAGGAAAAAGGCATTGTGATCAAAGAAAAGACAATTTCTGAGGCATCAAAGCACAAAACAAGATCACAATCTGAGATTGATCTTAAATGGAAAGGAAAGGAAAAGGTTGATGAACCTACAAAGTTTCAAAAGAGGAAAATACCTTCAGTTGTGATAGATCCTGTCTATCAAACTACAATTCATGATGATGATACTCTGACTGAAGAAGATGTTCAAACTCTGAAAAGAAAGAAGATTTCTGAAGAATCAAAGACAGCCTCTGACAAAGCTCAAGTTGTTCAGAGTGAAGAACAACAAGCAAAAGCAAAAGCAGCAAGTTCTGATAAAGTCAAGAAGTCAACTTCTGACAGTGCTCAAGTTGATTTAGACAAAATGGAAGTAGCTAATAAAAAGAAACTTCTATGGAAAAATGTCAAACCATCAGATCCAAAGAAAAGCCAATTACTGTCTGATTTCATGTCTATTGGGTTAAATACTAGAGAACCAAGAGACAGGGCGGACTAGGTTCTGATGAAGCTAAAATCAAAACAGGACTTGAAGTTGCTACAAGAGATCCATTTTTACTAACTGACAAACCTCTTGAAGAAGTTACTCAGAAACACCTTAACAAGGTTATCTCTGTTCAAGTGGTACTGGATGCTCATGATAAGCACAACATCAAAGAAAATCTGATTCTATTTCTTGAAGCTGGAAGGACATATCAGATGTTAGAATCAATTATACTAAACAAAACTCTGAAAGAACTTCAATTCTTTCATTACCTTTTGGAGGTAAAGTCTAATATTACCAGGAGATGGTCAAACTTCATATTGAAGACCATCAGAGATAAAGGAAAAATTTATGGTTCAAGATTTACAAAATTCATTCCATGTATTGTTGAAGATGATGGAAGTGAAATTCCTATGAAGAATGATTATGCTACGCTTGAGGTAATACTGAAAGAGAAATGTCTATGCTACAATGAAGACTCTTCTCATCCTAGGGTAATAAGACTGGATAATGGTTTAGAAAGAATCCATGTCTCTGCAGTGTAGAATATCTTAAAAATTAAATGCAGTACAACTTAAAAATTATAAGCTAATAGATGTACTGCAACCAATAAAATTTCTAATAACTTTTCTTAAAAATTTTTTATTGGAACAATTGAATATCGGAATAAAAATATCCATCAAACTGTAGAGATAATGCATTCTTTTCGTACCTAAAATTAAAAAGGGTGTCACATTGTGTATTACTTACTTCATATTATTTGTCCTGCAAACTTTATTCCAAGAAAAAAATCCTAGATTTAAAATGTAACTTGCTTGTGCAACACATTCATCCAAATTTTTGAAGTTTTTAAGATGAGTTGTTTGAATCATGATTTTTAATTTTGACAAGTACTGCATATGAGAAATTAGATGCTAGATATGTCTTTTTTCCAATCTCTCTTTATTTTACTTTAAAATAGTGAGGTATGCAAGAAGAAATTACAGTGCAGTACCGCAGTATAATTTTCTTCTCTTTCTATATGTCCACACGATCTGACAAAAGATTAGGAGAATGGACAGGGGATCCTGATATATAAAAAATATACTTGGAACAAATTATCATCGATTAAACTTTCTAAGTCTTTTTATAATTTTAAATAAGAAAAAACTTGTAAAATTGGAATGAAAAAATGTGCGTCTTTCATAACAGATTTTTATAGATATATTAAACTGAAGCGCAAAATTATATCAATCAATTTTCTAAATCAAATACTAAATATGTGGACAACCAATGAATATTTTTTTATTTTTATTACATATATGATGGGGATAAATAAATTATGATTGTATAATTAAATACTGCATTAATTGTATAAACTGTGGGCTGCTAGGTCCAATAAAAAGATATATGATACTCAGACCAGAAAGGTTAAGCCTGATGGACCAGATCAGGCTTGATAGAATAAAAAAGGCCCAAAAGCCCTGATTATTAATTAATTTCGTAATTAATTAATAAGGGAAAAATCAGATGTTGAGAAGAGTCCCGATAAGGATATAAATTCTTGGAGATTAGCCTCAAGGGGACCTAAAAGGATAAGGAATCAGTTTCCTACTATCTAGGACTCCAAAGTCCATTCTAATTATGAGACTTGCCCACCAAGTCTCCTATACCAAGTCCAATTCAAGGACTCCCAACATCTATATAAGGGGTCTCACCCCCACCAATCAGAACTACATTTTTTGGCTTGATTCTCTAATTCACAGAGATACGTAGGCATCTCGTAAAGGTAGATCGAGCCACGAAACACGAGAGCAGCCAATAAAAGCCTTGAGCTCCCGAATCTTAGTAATAAATACAGCAAGTAATAACCTTAGTTTTTTATCCATAACATTTGGCGCCGTCTGTGGGAAAACGCAACAACAACCA
Organism: Apium graveolens; assembly: GCF_009905375.1. Taxonomy (NCBI): domain Eukaryota; kingdom Viridiplantae; phylum Streptophyta; class Magnoliopsida; order Apiales; family Apiaceae; genus Apium; species Apium graveolens. Next base: position 293,170,902 of record NC_133652.1, on the reverse strand, counting down.
TGGCGAGAACACGGAGAACAATTGGAGCTCTAGAGGAAGGAACACCATCAGAGACAACCCAGGTGATTTCATCAACCGTGGAGGTTCCTCCCCATTCAACTTATGCATCTACTCAGGGGGAAGCCCAGACAGGGGCAACTCAACCTCAGCCACAAGGGACAACTCCCCCGACTATTCAAGGTACGAATCCTCAAGTTCAACAAGTACATATACCTGTGAATTCTCGACCCGTCGGGTATGAATATTCAACTGTTGTTACTACTAACCCCCCTTATGGGATGCCCCTTCACCCTGAGGTTGGAGGAAGCGGATATGCTGGGCGAGGTGAAGCACGAGGGCAATCACCCCCCTATATACGAGGTTTGGGTCCTATTCCTGAGGATCGGGAATTTTCTGGTCCTTATACTGAGAGAGACTCCGAATCTTCGGATGATGAAGTGGCCCCGAGAAGGAGGCATCCTGGAAAAGAGCCAATGGCCGATGGAAGGCAACGCCCCCAAAGCACCCCAGGGGCGAATCCCCAAGAAGTGCAGGAAAGGATCAGGGCTCATGAGGCTGAAATCCAAAGGCTGAGGCGTGATTTGGAGGCTCACCAGGCCACCAGACCCCAGATACCTCCTAGGGGGAGAAATCCTCCTCCTGTCATAGACCTGGATGGTCCGATAAGAAGAAGGGCTGTTGTCCCAAGAACTGATCCAAGCAATCTCCTTCCCCTTGGAGATCCTGATGATCCAACTCCACCCTTCACAGAAGAGATAATGAACGCCCATATCTCAAGGAAATTCAAGATGCCCACTATCAAAGCCTATGATGGCACGGGAGACCCCGCTAATCATGTTAGGACATTCTCTAATGCACTGCTGCTGCAACCCGTGAATGATGCTATAAAGTGTCGGGCCTTCCCTCAAACCCTGTCGGGTATGGCTCAAAGATGGTACAGTCGCCTGCCCCCAAATTCTATTGGATCGTTCAGAGAATTAAGTCAGGCTTTTATTAAGCAATTCATCAGTGGAAGAGTCCATGAGAAAAGTTCAGCATCCCTTATGAGTCTTGTGCAGGGAGCTAAGGAATCCTCGAGAGATTACCTGAATCATTTTACAAAGGAGGCTTTAAAAGTCCCAGACCTTGATGATAAGGTAGCCATGATAGCACTACAACAAGGAACTAGGGATGAGTTTTTCAAGATGTCCTTGGCCAAACGTCCCCCTGAAAACATGTTGCAACTCTAAGAGAGGGCAGGGAAGTATATCAAGGTTGAAGAAAGCATGAGGAAGACCGTAGTAAGTAATGAGCCCACTGGAGGCAAGAAGCGAAAAACTGATTTAGAATATATTGCAAAGGACAAATATCCTAGAACCGAACAAAACCCTGATTCAACCCCAAGAAGGGAGGACCTGGGCAAAAGTTCACTGAATACGCTAAGCTTAATGCTCCTAGAAGTCAGATTTTGATGGAGATTGAGAAAGACAGAGATGTTCGCTGGCCTAAGCCCTTGAAGGCTGATCCCGCCAAGCTAGATAAGAGCAAGTATTGCAGGTTTCACAAAGATGTTGGCCATGACACCGATGAGTGTAGGCAATTGAAAGATGAAATTGAGTTCCTCATTCGAAAAGGAAGATTGAACAAATACACTGGAGAAGGAGGGGATAGGAATAATAATGGAAGGAAGAACTTTGAGGATCGTAGGAGGGACCAAGACGATCAGGGGCGAAACCCCCAGCCTAGAGGACCAGTTATAAACACCATTTATGGAGGGCCGAGACCTCGAGGGCCTGTGATAAATACGATCTTTGGAGGTCCAACTGCTGCTGGATTGTCCAAAAATTCCAGAAAGGCATATACTAGAGAGGTTATGCATATTGTTGGAGAAGCCCCGAAGAGGGCCAGGACAGAAGTAACATTGGCTTTTGATGATTCCGACCTAGAGGGTGTGAAGTTTCCCCATGACGACCCGCTGGTCATAACACCAATAATAGGAAATAGCCCGGTTAAAAGGGTCCTTGTGGATAATGGTGCTTCTGTGGATATCTTGCTCCACGATACCTTTCTAAGGATGGGGTATAACGACTCCCAGTTGACACCAACCGACATGCCGATATATGGATTTGCTGGAGTAGAATGTCCTGTGGAAGGGATAATCAAATTGCCAACCACCATAGGTACGGAGCCAAGGCAAGCAACGCAGATACTGGATTTCGTGGTGGTAAAGGCTAGTTCAACTTATAATGCTATCATGGGGAGAACAGGGATACATGCCTTCAAGGCAGTCCCCTCTTCCTACCATTCAGTCATGAAGTTTCCCACCCGAAACGGGATTGGAGAAGAGAGAGGAGATCAAAAAATGGCTAGAAGCTGTTATGTGGCCTCTTTGAGGGAAGATGGAGTCGGGGGGCAGGTTCTTCCTATTGAAGATATGGATGTTCGAGAAAATGATGAGAATAGAGGAAGGCCAGCAGAAGAATTGGTTTCGGTTCCTTTAGACCCCGAGAATCCTGAGAGGACGACTTTCATTGGAGCCACATTAGAGGAGCCCCTTAGAGGGAAGTTAGTGAAATTTTTGCAAGAAAATAGTGATGTGTTTGCATGGTCAGCAGCTGATATGCCAGGCATAGACCCGGAGTTAATTACTCACAAGCTAAACGTAGATCCAAGCCGAAAGACAGTGAAACAAAAGAAAAGAAATTTTGCCCCGGAAAGACAAGAGGCTATAAAGCAGGAAGTGGAAAAGCTCTTAGAGGCTGGTTTCATTGAGGAGATTCAATTTCCAGAGTGGTTAGCAAACCCTGTAATGGTGAAGAAGGCTAATGGAAAGTGGAGGATGTGTATAGACTTCACTAATCTGAATGATGCATGCCCCAAAGACTGTTTTCCGCTGCCTAGAATTGATACTTTGATTGATGCCACTGCTGGACATGAGATGCTGAGTTTCATGGATGGGTTTAGCGGATACAACCAGATCAAAATGCATAAGGATGACATTCCAAAGGTATCATTTATCACTGACTTTGGTGTTTATTGTTATCTTGTTATGGCGTTTGGTCTCAAGAATGCAGGAGCCACCTATCAAAGGTTGGTGAATAGAATTTTTAAGGATCTTATTGGTAAGACTATGGAAGTCTATGTTGATGACATGTTAGTCAAGAGTCTAGTAAAGACTGATCATATAGCCCATTTAAGGGAAGCTTTTGAGGTCCTGAGGTACCACAAGATGATGTTGAATCCGACGAAGTGTGCTTTCGGAGTAGGATCTGGAAAATTCTTGGGACTGATGGTCTAAAAGAGGGGAATTGAGGCTAACCCGGATAAGATAAAGGCGATCCTGGACATGGAACCACCAAAAACTGTTAAGGATGTTCAGAAGCTTACAGGAAGGGTTGCTGCGCTAGGACGATTCATCTCCAAGTCGGGGGACAAGTGTTTGTCATTCTTCAAATCGCTAAAGAGCATCAAAGACTTTGTATGGAATGAGGAAAACCAGAAGGCATTTGAAGAGTTAAAGAAGTATATGGCCCAGGCCCCGTTGTTGGCCAAGCCAGTTCTGAGTGAAATTTTATTCTTGTACTTGGCTGTTTCAGAGAGCGCCTTGAGCGCGGTGTTGGTTAAGGAAGAACTGAAAGTCCAGAAACCCGTATACTATGTCAGCAAAATTTTGCATGGTGCTGAGTTGAATTATTCAACTATAGAGAAATTCACTTTAGTCTTGGTAATGGCTTCAAGAAAGCTGCGTCCTTATTTTCAAGCTCACCAGATTGAAGTGCTAACAAATCAGCCACTGAGAAATATCATTCACAGTCCCAAGGCAAGTGGGAGACTGATTAAGTGGGCAATAGAGTTGGGAGAGTTTGATCTCAAGTATAAGCCACATACGGCTATAAAAGCCCAGGCACTAGCTGACTTCATGGTGGAATGTACCATACCCAACCAAGAAGTCGGGGGGCAGGAAGATACCATACCTCAAGACAAGGGAGTCGACAATGGGGACAGGGAGAAGGATGACAAGGAGAAAGAATATTGGGTTCTCTATTTTGATGGAGCATCAAAAACAAATTCCAGTGGAGTAGGGTTGGTTTTGCAAAGTCCTGATGGGTTCTTAATTGAGTATGCTATGAAGCTAGATTTTCCAACCACAAACAATGAGGCAGAGTATGAAGCCCTGATAGCTGGCCTTGGTCTAGCTGGGACACTTAGAGTCAAAAACTTAAAGGTCCGTGGAGACTCGAAGCTGATCATATCCCAGGTAAAGGGAGAATTTGAGGCAAGGGATGATACGATGGCTAAGTATGTCCGCCTAGTAAGGGCTGTGATGACCCAATTTAATAAATGCCATGTTGAACACATTCCAAGGGAAGAAAATGTTAAGGCAGATGCGCTATCAAAGTTCGCTTCGTCTGAGATTGAAGAAAGTTCAGGAAGTGTGTACTTCCGTGTTTTGAAGACACGAAGCATAGATGTTAAGCTAGTGGCTCCCATAGGCTTGGGGACGTCATGGATTGATCCCATCAAGGCTCACATTCAGACCGGATGGTTGCCAAGTGATGCAACTGAAGCACGAAAGTTAACTGTTCGGGCACTAAGGTACTCTTTGATAGATGGGATTCTTTACAAAAGATCTTTCGTGGTTCCCTACTTGAGGTGTCTCAGGCCCGATGAGGCACGCTTGGCTCTTGAAGAAGTGCATGAAGCTATTTGTGGACAACACTTGGGGGGGCAGGGCCTTGGCTCATAAGATAACTCGTTTAGGCTTCTATTGGCCAGAAATGATGGCTGATGCCAAAGAATATGTGAAGAAGTGTGATCGCTGTCAGAAGCATGCACCAGTTGTTAGACAACCCCCCGAGATGCTGACCTCTATCAACTCGCCTATTCCCTTTGCCATGTGGGGGATGGATATTCTAGGGCCTTTTCCTATGGCCACGGCACAAAGGAAATTTCTGATTGTAGCCATTGATTATTTCACCAAGTGGATCGAAGCCAAACCCTTGGCCAAAATCACAACTAAGCAGGTTGCACAATTCCTGTAGGAAAACATTATGTGCCGATATGGAATTCCCCGTATCCTCGTCACTGACAATGGAACACAATTCAACAATGAGGAATTTAAGAAGTATTGTGAAGAAAATGAAATTGAGTTACGATTCACCTCTGTGGCTCACCCGCAAGCCAATGGGCAAGCAGAGGTAGCAAATCGGATAATCCTGGATGGACTAAAAAAGAGGATCGAGAAGTCAAGAAATAATTGGATGGATGAGATACTTCCAATATTATGGGCCTATAGGACTACCTGTAGAGTCACGACAGGAGCAACTCCTTTCATGTTGGCATATGGGGCAGAAGCAGTAGTTCCCGTGGAGATATCGCATTCCTCTCCAAGGATTCAGACTTTTAATGCTGTAGAAAATGAGGAAGGGCAGAGGTTAGCCCTGGATCTAATTGATGAAGTGCGAGATGAGGCCCATGCAAAGATAGTAGAATATCAGAAAAAGGCTTCATTCTATTACAACCTAAGGGTTAAAGAGAGATTTTTTAAACAAGGAGATCTAGTCTTGAGAAAAATAGAGGCTTCTGGTGTTGGACAGAAAGGAAAGCTTGCCCCGAATTGGGAAGGGCCGTACAGAGTCAAGAGCGTTCAGGGTAGAGGAACCTACAAGATGGAAACTATGGAAGGTTTTGAAGTCCCGAGGACCTGGCACGCACAAAACCTGAAGGTTTACTACGTGTAAGATAGGTGAAGTACGATTCTCACTTGTCATTGACAAGTAGGTTTAAAAGCACCTTAAAGCTTTGCTTGCATAGGATTTTATATTCCAGTAGAATTTACATTGTCTAGTTATTGTTGATTAGGGTCAAACCCATGCTATGTAAGGTTTTGGAAAACCAGACTTCATATTAAAGAGTTTGAAATTATTTCTATCTAAGGATGTATAAAGTTCAAATGCGTATTAAGATTGTAAAGTTAAACAGAAAGAGGCAAGAAAAGCAACATATAAAATATAACCCCGAAGGGTAATAAGTTTAGATATGAATAAAGTTCAAAAAGAAGATATACAAAAAGTTAGGCCTTGGAAGGCTGAGATTCCTCAGAACCACTATCCGAAGTCTCCTCGGAAGTCTCAGTCGTTTCTTCGGACGTCTCGGTTGTCCCCTCCGAAGTCCCTGTAGAAGTTCCCTCTGCAGGAGATGCTGGCTGTTGAGGCGCTGCTTTTGGAGGCTCTTCCACCCTGGCCTTCTTAGCGACAGGCTCAAACTCCTCTTCGGAAGAATCTTCCTCCTCTCATCCTTGATCATAACAGCAAGCTTCTCAGTAACACCTCCATGCTCTGGAACCCGCACAGGGCAAGGAAAGGGGGACTGCTCAAGGACCTCTGGAAACTCATCCTGGATGGCCTCCACAGCAGCATCCCAGCCCTCTTTATAGCTAACTGGGTGAAGAAGGGCATCATGCTCCACCATCAAGTCCTTGAATTCTTGGGTGTCCATCCAGCCATCAAAGGCTTTGTCCTTCTGTGCCTTCAGAATGACATTTTCGGCCCGGGCCGTCTCTAGGTCAGAAGTGGAAGAGGCCAGTTGAGCTTCAAGGGCCTCTATTTTTTGGTTGGCCTCTTCCAACTTCTTGTTGGCATCTTCCAGGCCAACCTTCCAAGCTTTAGCTTGGTGAATTGCCCCCGGGAAATGGGCGTTAGCCTGCAAGAGAAACAGCGAAAGTTCAGAAAAGAAACATGGAAAAATAAGTAAGAAGGGCATAAGTAAAGGACGTACCGTCGCCAGAGCCTGGGCTCCAAATAGCTCATTCCCCTCTAAGTCCTGTTGAAGGACAAAATCTTGATAGTCCACCGGGGAGATGGAATGCTTAGACCATTCCTTGGACAGCGTCGTGCTGCCCACGATTGAGTCCTTGCCCCGGATCCCCCAGGCAGGTTGAAAATAGGCCCCTGGCCTCTGCTTGGTGCGCAAAACTTGGTTGGGGCCTTCCTCGCTTGGCTCCATTGCCTAAAGGAGGAACTCAGGGAAGCGATCACCCAATCGAGGGTCTTTGAAGACCTTCCCAGCCCTCTTCATCCTGGTTGTCTCCAGGTCCTTCGGCTTGGTAGCCTCCTCAATCTTCTCAGCCACTGCAACAAACAAAGTCAGTTGAAAACCAATGAAATAAAAGTGCAGGAAATAAAGGAGATAAGAAAGGGAACTTACTTTTCTTATTAACCGGCGAAAGGCCGCGTTCTACCAGGACAGTCTCCCGGATAAGGTCCCAACAATGGGAAGTACCGTTGTCTTGCGTAAGGAGGTTGAAACCTCTAGCCTCCTCCTCAGACAAAGTTATGTCATTTGGGCTCCCGTCCACGGCCAGCCCAAAGGATGATCGAAACAGGGAGCCCCAATCTCCACCTTCCCAAATAACAAACAAAAAATCTTTCTTCCACCCCAAGTTGTTGTCAGGGATGGACTTCCCATTCACGATATGGGGGATGGTGGGGCGCTGGTTGATAGAAACCCAACCCGGACTTTTATCAGGGCTGTTTTTGAACTGAAAAATCTTCCTGAAGATAACAACAGAAGTGGGGACGTTGTGCTTGGCGCATTGCGACAGATAGCACAAAATCAACCTCCAGGAATTAGGGGGAAGTTGGCAAGGGCTGATGCCCACATCAGCCAGTAGCAAAGGAATGAATGGATGAAAAGGGAGTCTAATACCTGCCCTTAGAGTATCCCTATAGACGCATAGCGCGTCCTTCTTCCACTGACAGGCCCTGTCGGCCGGACCCGCAAGAACCAGCTTAAAAGGCTCCTTGATTTTGAAGCAGCTGCTCAACTTTTCCAGCTCCTTGGGATCCCGTAAAGCACTAATATGATCGTGCGCGTCCAGATGCGCATCAGACGGATACTCGTCCCCTCGAGTGTTGATCATGTCGATTAAGGAAGTATACCTCGATCGAATAGGAAAATCGTTGGACTTTCTAGCCACGTTCATCTTGGCCAAGCGAGTCATTCTTTTGTCAGCCATCTGAAAAAAGTAAGGGGCATGTAAATAGGCTATCTTAAAATGGCACACAAAGGAGAAATAGACACGAAAAGCAAAGGGAGGAATCTTACCTGAAGAAGCGCTCTTGAAAAAGGCTTTGAGCTCCGACTTGCTGTTATTCCTCTGAGAATCTTAGCAGGAAGATAAAGAAGAAAACTAAGAAATGAGAAAGTGAGGAGTAATAGCTTTTCCTCATTCCTTTATATAAGAGGAAAAGGAAGTTGAAGGGACGAAAAGCCCATTGAGAACAAAAGCCCATAAGAAAAAGCCCAGAAAAAAGAATATTCCAGAATATTCCTAGGAATTCTAGAGCATTCTTAACAGGGTGTATTAAGCCCAGATCAATAAAAGAGGCCCAACAAGATTTGAAAAGGCCCAATAAAAGAGGCCCAATAAGATTTGGAAAAGCCCAATAATAGAGTCTCAGTAAAATTTAATAAGGCCCGACAAAAAAGGTCAGGCCCAAATCCAATTAGGATTTGGAAAATACAATACCCTAAATTAAAGCTAAATAAAGAAGGCTAGTGGAAGACCAGGAACCAGGTCGAATTCCAGGCCGTGAATCCTGCCCAAAATCTTTCGAGCAGACACCCGAAAATAACGGGTAAAAAAGACCAGAATCCAGGTCGAATTCCAGGTCGTGAATCCTGCCCGAAATCTTTCGAGCAGACACCCGAAAATAGCTGGAATAACGGAACTGAATTGAGGTCGAAGCTTCGACCAGGAATGAGGTCGAATAAACCAAGCATCTTTCAAAAAATGGGGATTAAAAACCCAGGTCGAAGTTCGACTAGGATCCTGGTCGAATTCCAGGTCGTGGATCCTAGTCGAAATCCTTCGACCAGGAAGCAAGAAAACCAAAGAATTTTCGAACAGGATTCAGGTCGAAATATCGACTAGAATCCTAGTCGAAATCCTAGTCGATAGGCTCATGACAAGAAGCTAAAAAAAGGTGGAATTTTCGACCTAGATCCAGGTCGAATTTTCGACTAGGATCCTGGTTGAATTCCAGGTCCTAGATCCAGGTCGAAATTTCGACTAGGATCCTGGTCGAATTCCAGGTCGTGGATCCTAGTCGAATTCCTTTGACCAGGATGGCAAGGCTGACCCCTATTTTCGACTAGGATCCAGGTCAAAATTTCGACTAGGATCCAGGTTGAAATAGGGCTGGAAATCTGAAAAATAGAGAAAATTAGGGAAAATTAGGGAAAAATCCCAGAAAATTAGGAAAAAATCCCAGAAAATTAGGGAAAAATTCCAGAAAATTAGGGAAAATCCCAGAAAATTAGGGAAAATCCTAGAAAATTAGGGAAAATCCCAGAAAATTAGGGAAAAATCCAGAAAATAAGGGAAAAATCCCGGAAATAAGGGAAAAATTCCTGGAAATTAAGATAATTCCTGAATAAAAGGAAAAATTCATTGTAAATGTGTAGGTCGCTCCACACTTTACGGAAAAACGAAACCCTGTAAGGGAGCGAATAGACTTAACTTCTGCGAAACCTAATCAATGTTTCCCAAAAGTTGGGGGGCAAATGATAGGGATAAATAAATTATGATTGTATAATTAAATACTGTATTAATTGTACAAACTGTGGGCTGCTAGGCCCAATAAAAAGATATATGATACTCAGACCAGAAAGGTTAAGCCTGATGGACCAGATCAGGCCTGATGGAATAAAAAAGGCCCAAAAGCCCTGATTATTAATTAATTTCGTAATTAATTAATAAGGGAAAAATCAGATGTTGAGAAGAGTCCCGATAAGGATATAAATCCTTGGAGATTAGCCTCAAGGGGACTTAAAAGGATAAGGAATCAGTTTCCTACTATCTAGGACTCCAAAGTCCATTCTAATTATGAGACTTGCCCACCAAGTCTCCTATACCAAGTCCAATTCAAGGACTCCCAACATCTATATAAGGGGTCTCACTCTCACCAATCAGAACTACGTTTTTTGGCTTGATTCTCTAATTCACAGAGATACGTAGGCATCTCGTAAAGGTAGATCGAGCCACGAAACACGAGAGCAGCCAATAAAAGCCTTGAGCTCCCGAATCTTAGTAATAAATACAGCAAGTAATAACCTTAATTTTTTATCCATAACATGTGTGATATTAACAATGCATCTGTTAAGCCCTTAATTGACAAAGGTAAAAGAAAGGTGCTCGAGGGTTACTCCTTCAATGAGGATGGCCTGTGGAGTCAAACAACCATCAAAATTCTTGACAGTGGTGTGTTAGGAAATGTGTCCAAGTCCAAGGTAAGGTGTTTAAAAAGGTGACCATTGACTTGGACAAAGAATTGTTTGATGGGGTTTTTTCGAAAGATGTTCTGGATGTAGCAGTAGTTGGGAACCTGCAAACACTACTAGCTAGTTATGCTTAGCTAGTGTTAAGCCTATTCAGAAAAGGCCAAATAGAACAGTGATGGGCGTTGAAGCTAAGTGACATAGTGATGGGCTAGTACCGATTCAATGGTTCATAGTTTATTTTTTAGGTTATTATGTTTTTAAGTATGGTATGGTGAATTGATCTTAAGTTGTCTAGTAGTTGTTCGTTTGGTTCTAGATTTTGACATTGTAATGGATATTGCACGAGTCTTTATTAATATTTATATATTTTTATTTCTATATTGTATAATTTTATTAAAATTTTATGTAAATAATTAAATACTAAATAATGATTATATACTTATAATTTCATTGTGTATAATTTCAAATTAGCTTCAAGTAGTATAAATAGTATATGATTGATGAGATCTAATTCATAAATACTAACGTAAATGTTTGTTGTTGGTGAGTGAGATTCGAATCTGAAAACTTATATGTATCGTTATAAATAATATAAATGTTTGTTGTTAACGGGATTCGAACCTGAGAACTTGTGAAGTAAATTCTTTTAGTATTTGGATCTAACGACTCTGATTATTTGATGATGAAGATTCGACGGTCGTGATAGAAAATGATAACCAAAATGAGAAGTTAACCAAATTACAAATTATACCGCATTCTGGTTATTATAGTATAATAATAGTATAGATATAGATTATTCCTTGGTTAATAAAAAAAGAAATAATTTTTAATACTAAGCCAAACACATAATATCTTATGTTTCAACACCATACTACATTAATCCATACCACCCCATTAAACCAATCTACCTCTTAAGCTATGCTCCGGGAGTTTTTTTATTGAAGAATAAAAGGGAAGGGAAACAAAAAAAACTTATAACAATCCCTAGTTTTTTGTTAAACATGGGAGAAATTTTTAAAAACTATGGGAGATAGAGAAATTTTTTGAAAATGAGTATGGGAGCTAACCTCCAAATTATCCCGCGGAAAAATATTTTATGAGAAAATTCTCGATCTTTTCTTCTTGTAAAGTTAAATTGGAAAGCACCAAATTTAAAAGAAATTTTAATTTTTTATGCGATGTATATCAAGACAGTAATTTAGCAACAAATATCAATCAGTGCAACACTTCTCTTTCAAATAAGCCTAAAATTTGTATACGGATGGTTTTGGTGGTTAAATATGGAATTGGATTGGTTTGTAATCCAAATCCATGTTTAGTCCTTATTTAAACAAAAATGGTTTTGGACTTGATGGGATAGTTGTGGTTTTGTATCAAAGTATGGACTTATGGGCCAAAACTCAACTGTATTGCGTTGTTAGCGCTGTGACTTATAATATCGTTAGTGGGGTAAGTGAGAGTGTTAAGACATTTGATGAATTTGCGACCCTACAAATTAAACTTGTGATCCTGTTACATTACAAATTAAACTTGCGTTTGCTGCATAAATGTTCCGGTGCTTTAATAATTTAAAATAGGAAATATACTTAAAAAATACAAGTAATTATTTTATATAGCTATAAAAACAAAAAGAAAGTATATTATCATAAAAAAATTAAGTATAGTTTTACAAATAAACCTAGATGAGAGAACATTCAAATTAGCTTTAAATTAGTAAAATATAAGAATAAATAAAATACATATTTCATTTAATAATAAATTAGAAAAATAATTCAAAACTAGAAATGGTAAATAAATATCTTTTCATTTGTGAGTGTAATTCCATTACAACAATTTTCAATAGGGGTGCCAAGAAGTTTGGAGTCATAAGGGTGTTCAAGGGGCGCCGAGAAGTTAGCCAATATTTGACACCCTTGTGGCACTCACCTCTAAATGAAAAATCTTAATGCTTACATTAAAAATGTAAATTATCCATATCCATTATATTATATATAGACTTTTATATTATTTACTAGTTTTACAACACGTGCGATGAGTCATTATTATATTTTTATATTTTCTAAATTTATAATAATTTTTTTAAATCATTATCTTATTAGTATATTTATAAATAATAATATAAATATTTTTTTAAAAATAATAATATTTGTTGTTGGTGGGGTTCGAACCTGAAAAATTTAGTAGTGTATAAATAATAATATAAATATTTTTTGTTGGCGGATTCGAACATGGGAGCTTGAGTAATGTATATTTTTTTTAGTATTTGAATCTAACGGTCCTGATCACTTGATTAAAAAGATCTAACGGTCATAGATGGAAATAACCAAACCAACCAAATAATGGCATACCAAATTATACTCAATTCCGGTTATTATAGTATAGTAATAGTATAGATTTGAGAACCATCTTGGCAACTCATATGGGGTGCAACTATTAAACTTGAAAGGTTAAATGTATAAATAAAAATAAAAAAATAAATATTTATGATGAGTTGGATATGTTTGGTAGGGTTCCTCTATTGAATATGCCTTTATATACACATGACACATACACAAATAGATGACACCAACGAGTCCATATTAAAGTCTGATACGAATTTTAGGCCCATTAGTCTAATCCAATTTTAGATCTTAATCCTTATCTAATTATAATCCATTTTTACAATTATCCTATTATTATTATAATTCTAAAAATTACGGGATATTACATACTACCCTCCTTAAAAAAAATTTAGTCCCCAAATTCACAACAATCCTATACGTCTACTCTCTCTAACCTCCTATAGGTCAAACAATGGTCCATAAAAACGCATCCTAGAGATTGTACTAGTCTCATACCTAATACACTCTGAATGATAGTCTGCTCTTGATACCAACTGTAACATCCCACATTTCCGAACTATTAAATCTAAACAAAAACTAATACAAAATCCAATTTATTGATCAAAAATCCTATTACAATGGTGACTTTTATAAAAGCGCAACTAATGGAAGTTCAAATGTCAATTTACTCCAATTCTAAGTCCTCGAAACTCTAATGCTATACAACTCGAACTCTAGGCGAAACCTGAAATTGTAAATAATGAGCTACACAGCCCGGTAAGAAAACAATCGATCCAACTAGCAAGCCAAGTAACACATACACATATAGAAAAATATGACATTCTATACGATACGATATACGAAATAAATACTTTCGATACATATTCTTATTCATATTCTTATTCGATACACACAATACACATACCACATAAACAACAATAATTCAAAATCAATAACTAATGCCACGACCACTACAATCCGGTGATAACGATCCTAAATTTTCTGAAAACTGTCACTACAATCCGGTGACTACGCTCCTAAGTTCTTATTCGATATTTTCACAAATCATGGTATAAATCAAAGATCCAAAATTATCGTTTAGACACCGCATGTACACAACAATACATATAACTAAAGACATAATACTCTCAAATATAAAGTCACTTAACCCAAATTTTGATAATCAAATTGTTAGATATATTTGATAATATCATGTCTAATATGATTTGTGTTTAGTTTCCACATCTTACTTAAACAGGACAAATCAGTACTTAACTGAAATCAGCACTTATACTGAAGTCAGAACTTAATTTATCAGTACTTAAGGTTCAAGTGATATTTATCAGGAGATAATATCAGGACTTAAGGAAACTTTCAAATAAGGAAGGCAGCTGATTGAAAGGAAAGAAGATCAAGACAAACGTAAGAAGAGATATGCATAAAGAAGGAATTATATGAAGAATAGAATACTTGGAAGAAAAGATAACTGATTGATATATTTTAGGAAGCAGAATTATATTTCATATCAATTATCGATTATCTTGTAACTGTGTAGTATATAAACACAGACATATGGTTTACACTAGAAATGTTATCATTATCGAGAATATTATTCATTGTAACCCTAGCAGCTCTCGTGATATTTGTTCATCACTGAGAGAGGACAGTTCTACATTGTAACATAGTTTAATAAAGTTTGTTTTCTGTTACTTGTGTTCTTTAAATTCGATTTGATTGTGCTATACACTGTATTCAACCCCCTTATACAGTATGTGTGACCTAACAAGTGGTATCAGAGCCTACCTGTTAACACACAAACAGTTTAAGATCCAAAAACAATCATGTCTGGAGCAGAAACTCCAACCAAGCCCACCAAAACTGAAGAACCCCCAAAGACTCAAATCCATAGTCGATATGAGGCTATTAGAGTTCCCATACTGAAACCATTTGAATATCCCATAAGGAAGGTGAGGATGACTATTTTTCTGGAAGCTACAGATCCAGAATATCTTGACAGAATCAATGAAGGACCTCATAAGCCAACAAAACTCGATGTTGTAGTTGCAGGTGAAGCAGCAAAGTCTGTACCAAAGGAGAAGAATGATTACACTGCTGAAGATATCGCATCAGTTGCTAAGGATGCTAAGGTACGACACTTGCTGCATAGTGCCATTGATAATGTAATGTCAAACAGGGTAATTAACTGCAAGACTGCAAAGGAGATATGGGATGCCTTGGAGACAAGATGCCAGGGAACTGATTCGATTAAAAAGAACAGGAAGACTACACTCACTCAAGAGTATGAACACTTTGACTCAAAGCCTAATGAGTCATTGACTGATTTATATGACAGATTTGTCAAACTCTTGAATGATTTGTCACTAGTTGATAAGGAGTATGATCTTGAAGATTCAAACCTTAAATTTCTGTTAGCTCTTCCTGAAAGTTGGGATTTGAAGGCCACAATTATAAGAGACAACTATAATCTTGAAGAAACAACTCTTGATGAAATTTATGGGATGCTCAAGACTCATGAACTTGAGATGGAATAAAGAAGCAAGAGGAAATGAGGAAAGTCAAGGACAGTTGCTCTTAAGGCTGAAGAAGAATCCCCCAAGGCAGCTACCTCAAGGAAAGGCAAGGGAAAAGCGCTCATCACAAAGTCTGATACTGAGTCATCAAGTTCTGATAGTGATGATGACTCGGAAACTGAAAGTTTGCCTAAAATGGATGTTGATGAAGAGATGATGAAGTTGTGTCCTCTTATGGTGAAAGAAATCACAAGGATTGCATATAGAAAGTTCAGGAAGGGAAATAAGTTTTCCAGGAAAGGTGCAAGTTCTGATAAGAAGAATTTCAGAAAATCTGAAGGCAAAGAAGGGAAGTCTGACAGAGGAGATTACACAAATGTCAAATACTACAACTGTGGTGAGAAAGGCCACATATCTCCTGATTGCAAGAAAGTGAAGAGTGACAAAGGCAATGCTCTTGTCACAAAGAAGAAAAGCTAGACAGACACTTTAGATTCTGAAAGTGAGGTGAACTATGCCTTGATGGCAAATGCTGATAGCAGTTCTGAAGCTGTTGAGTTAAAGGTACCTCAAACTACGTATGCCTTTCATACTGATAGAAAAAGAGTTAGTCATGTTCTATCAAACTCTGAAAGATAGAGATGATGCTTTCTATGTTAGGGATGAAGTACTTAAAATGAATGAATCTCTAAAAACTGAGTTAGAAAAAGAAAGAGAGATTATCAGGACTTGGACTAACTCTGGCAGAACAACTCAGAATTTGTTAAGTAGTGGAAACTGGAAAGAGGGCTTAGGTTATGGAGATGATAAGAATGATAAAGGAAATGTAGAAATTAAGCCTATAGTTGTTAAACAAAAACCAAAAATTAAAACCTGTTAAGTTTGTAGCTGTAAAGACTGATACTGAGAAATCAGAAGTTAAAGAGGAATTAACTTTTGACAAGCTGAAACAGGAAAAGACAACTGAAGTTAACGTAGGCTTAATGACAAAGAAGCAGCTTAAGCATAAGCTGAAAAATGTTAAGAATATAAACAAGGTAAAGTCACCTAGGAAAAATAGGAATGGAAAGAAAGGTGTGAATAAAAACAATGATTATAAGCCTATTCCTAATGCTCCTAGAAAAACATGTCATAACTGTGGAAGTTCTAACCATCTGGCTTCTTTTTGCAGGAAGAATAAGAACATAAACTCCCTACCTTCAAAGTCAGGAGTTAAGAGTCAGTCTGTTAGATATAGGCCACAAAATCCTTATTTTCATTGTGGTAGTTTATGGCATTCCATTTATACTTGTAAGGAATATTATAGTTTGTACTATGATTATTATCAAATAAAACCTTCTTTAAAGAAAGTTAGCATTGTTCCTTCTAGTGTAAGTTCTGATATAAAGTCTGATAGTGTAAATGCTGATAAGCATAATGTTAACATAAACTCTGATGATAAATCTGCTGCAAATGTTAACAAACTTAATAAGGCCAAAGGATCCAAGCAAGTCTGGGTCCTTAAAACTAATCATTAGTGGTCTTTGGGCCAACTTTCTCCACAAAGTCTGATAGCAGGGCTTTATTTCCAGTCATATGTCCTGAACATCCACTGTCCAGAACTAGGATTTTTTGCAAGTGTTTCTTATGGAGATGCAACATTGGAAAAATACTGGGATATGGCAATATCAATCTTGGGAATGTCATCATTAAAGAAGTAGCTCTGGTCTCAGGACTTAAACACAATCTGCTGAGTGTTAGTCAAATCTGTGACATAGGTTATCATGTGGATTTCTTTGAAGAACACTGTGAAGTTGTAAGCAAATCTATAAGCAAAGTTGTTCTGAAAGGATACAGGCATGGTAGCATTTATGAAGCCAAGCTTTCAACAAGTACTGATGGTTCTACAATCTGTCTGTTAAGTAGAGCATCAATTGAAGAAAGCTGGAATTGGCACAAGAAACTCTCTCATTTAAATTTCAATAATATAAATGAATTAGTCAAGACAGATCTTGTGAGAGGACTGCCAAAATCAATGTTTGCTCCTGATGGCCTTTGTGATTCATGTCAGAAGGCAAAACAAAGAAAATCTTCATTCAAGAGCAAGAATGAATCATCAATTATTGAGCCTTATCACCTACTACATGTAGATCTATTTGGTCCAGTGAATGTCATGTCTATTGCAAAGAAGAAATATGCTATGGTCATAGTGGATGAGTTCACCAGATACACATGGGTGTATTTCTTGCACACAAAAAGTGAAACGACATCTATCTTGATTGATCATGTCAAGCAACTGGATAAATTGGTCAAAGATTCTGTGAAGATCATAAGAAATGATAATGGCACTGAGTTCAATAATTTGATCATGGAAGAGTTCTGCAAAGACCATGGAAAAAAGCATGAATTTTCTGCTCCTGGAACTCCACAGCAAAATGGAGTTGTTGAAAGAAAGAATAGAACTCTTATTGAAACTGCACGAACTATGCTTGATGAAGCAAAGCTACCAACCTATTTTTGGGCTGAAGCTGTGTAGACTGCTTGTTTTACTCAGAATGCAACACTCATTAACAAGCATGGAAAGACACCATATGAGATGGTGAAGAAAAAGAAGCCAAATCTGAAGTATTTTCATGTATTTGGATGCAAGTGTTTTGTTCTTAAGACTCACCCTGAACAGCTATCCAAATTTGATTTAAAAGCTGATGAAGGAATTTTAGTTAGATATCCACTTTCCACAAAAGCCTTCAAAGTCTACAATTTAAGAACAAGGTTTGTCATGGAATCTATCAATGTCTCCTTTGATGATAAGAAGATGACTGGACTTGAAGATTTCAATGATCATGATCAGCTGAGACTTGAAAATGAAGACTTAAATTCTGATACTGAAAATCCTGACAGTCTAAATCCTGATACTGCAAACTCTGATGGATTAAACTCTTATGTTATTGAAACTGTGGTGACTACGCCAAAGGAAGATGCACCTGTGCAGGGGGAGCATACTGAAGAAACAATCACATCTCAAGAAGCATCAGAACATACAACTGGCTCTTCAAGTTCTGATTCATCAAGTTCTGATAAGCCAAGTTCTGATAGTTCAGATAACTTAAGTTCTGAAGAATCCAACTCAGAGAGCATAGTTTATGGGGGAGCATCAGAAAATGTTGATGAAGATAACATGGATCATGGGGGAGCATCCAGTTCTAGAGGAAACCTTCCATCTGCAAGGAAGTGGACTAAATCACATACACCTGACTTAATTATTGGATATCCTGATGCAGGTGTCAGAACTAGAACAGCTACTTTAAGTGAATGTCTCTATAATTCTTTTCTTTCTCAGACTGAACCAAAGAAAGTGGAAGAAGCTCTTTAAGATGTTGATTGGGTGCAAGCAATGCAGGAAGAGTTAAATGAATTTGAAAGAAACAAAGTCTGGACCCTAGTGCCAAGACCAAAGAACAGATCTGTTGTTGGTACAAAGTGGGTGTTCAGAAACAAAACAGATAGTGATGGCATAATTACAAGAAATAAAGCAATGCTGGTTGCAAAAGGATATTCTCAACAAGAGGGAATTGATTATGATGAAACATTTGCACAAATTGCTAGATCGGAAGCCATAAGGATATTTTTGGCTTATGCTGCTCACGAGAAGTTTACTGTCCTTCAAATGGATATGAAAAGTGCTTTTCTCAATGGAGAATTGGAAGAGGAAGTATATGTTGAACAACCTCCAGGTTTTGTAGATTCCAAATTTCCAAATCATGTCTACAGGCTTGATAAAGCACTTTATGGCCTTAAGCAAGCTCCAAGAGTATGGTATGAGACTTTAGCTCAGTTTCTTTTGGAAAGTGGATTTAACAGAGGAACTATTGACAAAACACTGTTCTACCTCAACCATGGAAAAGACTTACTTTTAGTGCAGATATATGTTGATGATATCATTTTTGGTTCTACAAATGACAGGCTTTGCAAGAAGTTTTCCAAACTGATGCAGTCAAGATATCAAATGAGTATGACGGGGGAACTTAGCTATTTTCTGGGCCTTCAAGTCAAGCAGAATGAAGAAGGCACTTTTATTTGTCAAACCAAGTACACCATAAATTTGCTGAAGAAATTTGGAATGCAAGATTGTTCAAGTGCATCCACTCCCATGGCCACTGCAACAAAATTGGATAAGGATACTGGTAAATTAGTAGATATTACTGATTACAGAGGTATGATTGGCTCTCTACTCTATCTAACTGCTAGTAGACCTGATATCATGTATGCTACCTGTCTTTGTGCAAGATTTCAAGCAGATCCAAGAGAACCTCACTTAACAGCTGTGAAAAGAATTTTCAAGTATCTTAAGGGAATAACTGATCTGGGATTGTGGTATCCCAGAGAATTAGATTTTAAACTAATAGGTTACTCATATGCAGATTTTGCAGGATGCAAAATTGACAGGAAAAGCACAAGTGGAAGCTGCCAATTTCTTGGAGGCAGATTGGTTTCTTGGTTTAGCAAGAAACAAAAGTCAATTTCCACATCAACTGCAGAAGCAGAGTACATTGCTGCAAGAAGCTATTATGCACAGATTCTTTGGATGAAGAATCAGTTACTGGATTATGGGTTAACATATTTTAAAATCCCTATTTACTGTGATAATCAAAATGCTATTGCTATGACAGGTAATCCAGTTCAACACTTAATGACAAAGCACATCAGCATTAGGTACCACTTCATAAGGAAATATATGGATGTAGGTACAGTGGAATTGCACTTTGTTCCAACAAATCAACGACTAGCAGATATCTTCACAAAATCACTGTGTGAAGCTACTTTTACAAGATTGGTAAATGAACTTGGAATGGTTTTAGGTTCTTTCTCTAAATCTGCTTAGTTTTTGTTCTGATACATCAGACTTTATGATTAGTATTTACAGATATTACCATCTTTGTATATTCTGTGCTCAATTGAACATTGCTTAACTACTGATTGTTGTCTGATGTGAATTTCTAAACTCTGATAGTGATATGAATGTTTCTGTGATTATTCAATCCAATGAGGATAACTATGCTAGATGCTGACCTAGTAGTCTTTAATATACTAAAAATCCCATGTTTGAAGTAATTGTTTATGTGAAAATCTCTCAACACAAGCAAATTCTGATACTGAGCTTAGTTGAAGTTTACTTTGTGTATCTCATTACTAAGTCACAAATTGGAATAGTACTTCTTATCTGTTAAGTTCTGATGTCAGTAAATCTGATGGATGTACTAAGTGCTGATAAACCTCACTAATCAAAAGAAAAAGAAAAAGAAATTAAAATCAGGTACTCCTTTGAGATCTAGAGTAAAAACTGTGGAAGGGAAGACCCAAGTGCATTGCTGGTATTAAGTAATATGCATTAGAAAAGCAAACTAAATATTTTTCTTGGTGACTTTTCACACTATATGATTACTGGAGAAATACTCTAATAATAGCATAAATTCCGATAAGCAGTCGTGACTCACTTACACTGAGAAGCCACTGTAAAATGGAATTTCAAAGGATGCATAATATGAGCACAAAACAGTTGAGGTGGACTCATGCATGAACTCATTCTAAAGTAGACTTCAGAATCATGACAGATTTTGAGCAAAGTTCTTAGTTATGCCTTATTTCTAAGATGTACTGAAGTGAATCAGACTTTAATCTTTATCTGATATTTAGCTTACTGCACATACATACACTCCATATAAATGATGAAAATTACTGTGGTGATAAATGTTCTTTTAGATGAACAGTTTAAGTGTCAGTTGCATAAATTCTGAGGACAAGTTTTGATGGAAGTTCTGATGATTAAGTTCTGAAGAAACGAAATCAATATTTGTGTGAAGAATTACAGAAATAAGCATTCACTTTTCGAGTTAAGAAATCATGTTCTGATGATTGTTAAGTTCTGATATAAGTCTAAGTTCTGATATTACACTTTGATTCTTTACTTGACTTATTTGTGGTTAAAATCTGAAACAGTCTTATTTAAAATCAGAATATATTTGGGTGACCTATTAACAGTCAACATAATTTGGGTTAGTGGTACACTTCTATGCACAATAATTTTTACTTGTTTCATGTGCGCATTAAATCATGTTTTAAACTTCCAATGGCTGTTATTATTCTCAACAGTCTAGGGAGACGAGGTAGAATTATTTCTACCTATAACCATTCAATTTTCCTTGCGTCTCTTGGCATTCTATTGGCTACATAAACCAACACCACATTCCAGCAAACACATCTCTCATTTTCTCTCAAACTCTCAAACCCTTTTTTTTCACTCATCACAAACATGGTTCACTTTAACTTAGTTTTGAACTATGACACTTTCACTATCAATTTGAGGTGTCCTGACTGGCAGCAGGAATGGCATGTCACTTCCATTCCTGATGATGTCTGGGACTCAGTTCCCCAAGAGGTCCTCACAGACCTCTTGTTCTTCTACATGGACTACCATTGCCATCTTGAGCGTCTGGAAGAGGAATGGAGAGAAGCTCTCCGACAGCAGGAGCGAATCATTCGTCTCGCTGTTCTTTTTGTTGAGAGTAGGAAGAAGAAATAATTGTAGCTTAGGACAATCTGTACTTTTAAGCTTGTAATTTAAATTTCATGAAATGTATTTGTTCAATATATTAATGAAATTTTTTATTTATGCAAGATTTTGTCTCTGAGTCGTTTGATATTCTGATAACATTTTAAATCCTGATACTAACCATATTCTGATGACCTTTTTAGCTCTGATACAAATCAAGTTCTGATTCTGACGTGGCAGTATTTGTTTACTTGGTTTATTAATGGTCATTCTCTCATTGGTTATAATTTTACAGAATATTGGTAAGGCAGTAATAATTTTAAGTGGGAACAGTTTTTACAATTTAAAGTAAAAACTGAACGACCTTGATTAATGGGATTCCTTGGTAAGTGGAACGGTTTTTCCTTGAAAAACTGCATGTGATAAGTAATGATTACTGAATACCCGTGCCCATTAATTATCTTTTACTGCTGCATGTCTGCGTGTCTCAACGGTTACTTTTACTACCGTGTATAAGTAAAAAAGAGAAAAGATTATAATATCTTTTATCTACTTTCATATTTTCTCTCTCTCCTTTTACTTTTATTCTCTCTCATCTATTGATGATTTTTCATGCAGAAACTTTCTCAAACACCTTACAGGAAATTCTCTTTCTCACAAATTCTCATGGCACCCAAGGACATAATTTTCGATGGAGCTATGTTTGTTCCTAATAACTTCTCTGATATTCTTAGCAAGTCAGAAGCACCCTCTGAACTTCACTTCATTCAGGACTTTCTTGCTAGTTCTGATATTGGTTATGCTCTGACTGAACCCGAAGCAGTTTCTGGTACTCAAGTACTGGAGTTCTGGAGAAGCGGTGTGTATGATGATGGTGGTGCTCAAGGGTCCCCAAGTATTATTTTTATATCAGGGGAGGATGAGTATGTTGTGACTTTGTCTACGGTTCGCCAAGCACTGCAGCTACCTGAGAACTGTGTTTATTCTACTGTTGACGAGCCAGTTCTTCAAAACATGATGGCCAGTCTAGGATATGAAAGGACATTGGCAAAGCTGGGCCAGTTGATGAGATCTTTCATAAGGAGGGAATGGAGTTTCTTCTTTGATTGCATAACTAAAGCTTTTGCAAACAAATGTTCCAATTTTGATGCAATTCCCATATTCAGCCAACAAATCGGGTATGCTCTTATAAATCGAACTGATTTTGACTATGCAAGTGTTGTTTTAGGTTTTATTAGGGACATAATGCATGAAGATAGATCTACTGTTTATTTTGCTAGATTCTGTCAGCTTATTTATAGTTTCTGTTGTGATAATAAGCCCCAAGGTTATGGTGAATTAATTTCATCATTCAGAATAGCTAAAAGAGCTTTTACTGACTTATTATCTACTGATAATAAGAAGGCTGTGTTAAGACCCCTCTTAATTCCTTTATCTGTCAAACAAGCCTTAATAACCTATGATCCTGTTAAGTACACTGCATTATATCCTGATGTTCAACCATCTGAACCTTATCCATCAGCACCTACCACCTCTACTCAACCACCACAAACTTCTCAACCTCAACCTTCAGAACCTACAGTGCAGCCTTCATCTTCCAAACCTAAGAGGACTAAGAAATTACCTCAGACACAACAGATGTAATATCCGGGATATATCGTGTAATTATTTTTGCTATTATATAATTATTATGTGTGTTCAGTATCTATTCTGTGAGTTAATTGTTAAAGTGTTATCTGTACTTGGTTATTCAAAAATAATATTAATTGAGTATTTTAATTTTTATATGTCCAAAATAGAATATAGATAACTGTCATATCTTCCTAATTATTTTTATGTTGGTTTATGGATTTATAAGAATCATCTGAAATTTCTAAAATCTTTTTCCGGGTAATTAAAATCTATTTTATAAAAACGGGAACCAATCGACGTCAACCGTTATTACGTTTTTGGAATCCGAAACTCTTCCGAGAACTCCTTCCTAACCTAATTGTAATATTCCGAGCATATTCCATGTTTCGACTTTCTCGATCCGGCGTACGGTTTGTCCTGCGCGGGTCCCGGCGTAACATTTTCGATACAATATTTGTTTCGGTAAATCAATAAAACCCGTATTTTTGATAAACGGGAGCTTTTTTATTAAACTATCACAATTATCACTTCGTAATACATGTAACTAGGCGCTGAGACCAAGACCGCAGTACAAATTGTACTGATTTGGATAATTATCCCGAAAACAGATACCGTTTGGATCAGTTTTTACAAATAAACGTACCGTTTTATATCCGGAATGATCCAACGGGATACTAATTTTTCGTAATTATAAATAGCCTTTTACCGTATTTTATTTCGTATCAAAATCAATTGCAGACAGATAATTATATAATTTTCAGAGAAAAACCCTAATTTCCTAAAACTGTTCTAAGAATCCAACAAGCATTTGGAGGTGTTATTGAATTCGGTTTGGAAAACTCGAGTAACCAATCTGAAGGTCTTGAAGAGCTCTACCAGATTCTGTAATCCACACACCTGCAGAAATCAAGGTTATTTTTCTAAAAATTTATTTATTTTTGAATTTATTTTATTAAAAATATGAATTTTTGTTCGGATGATTGTTTGTATGATTTGATGATTGCATGTTGTAGAGCTTGTTTTCCTGATGATTTTCATATGTCATACGTCTGATTTGGAGTTCAATAACATATTCAAATTTGAGTTTGATTTTCGAATTTTAAAATTAGGGTTTATAACCTGTATGAATGTTCTTAATTGAAATTTGGGGGTTTCTTATTCTGTGATAGATTGATGTTGTGTTATAGTGGGTTGTGTTCTCTGTGAAATTTGCAATCTAGTCGTATAAGTTTCATGAACCAACGAGGTCTGTAGAGAAGGGAGTTGTGTTTTGAAGTTTTCCGATGTTCGCCGGGAAGTGGAAAATTTCACGGCCAAATTCCGGCCAACTCAGGGATTGTTAGGTTGTTTTGATTGCATGGTTGTGTTCCTGGTAACCTGTAGATGTGATCTGGAGGTGTTGGTGGGGTGAGGACGCCGGGAACGTGTTCTCCGGCCACCCCTGTGTTTTCCGGCGACGGGGTGTAAAATTTGCAGTTTGGTCCCTGGACTTTTGGGGACGATACAGTTAGGTCCCTGAAGTTTTCAGACTTTGCAAATTTAGGATTCCTGTTTTAAAAATGTTTAAAAATCATATTTCCTATTTATTTTTATTATAAAAATTCATTTTTAATTTCTGAAAATTCTAAAAATTATTATTTTAATTCCGAAAATTATTTTTAATTCACAAATAAATCTAAATTAATTAGTTAATTAATTTCAGTTAATTTCTAATTGATTAATTGGTCAATTAATTCTAAAATTAATTGATTAATTGATTTAATTAATTATTAATTGATTTTAATTAAATTAATTGAGTAATTGATTTAATTAATTATTAATTGATTTTAATTAATTATTTAATTAGATTTAATTATTTAAAAATGATTTAAAAATTCTGAAAAATACTTTCGAGCTTTAAAATATTATTCTAAATTATTTCCAAGGCTCGATAATTATTCTAAAATTATTTCGGAGCCATAATTGGCCAACCGAACCCTGTTTATTAACCCGAAATTGATCCAACGACCCGTTTTAATTCCGAAAAATGTTTTAAAAATTGTTTTAAATACCAGAAAGCCTATTTATGACCCGAGACTTCTTTATAAATGATATATCATTGATTACGTGATGTATTATATGCTATATGTGACTTGTTAATTGACTATCGGTCTATATATTCTGTGTTTACTTGATTATTGCATAACTTTCAATCCGTTAATTGGATTTGGGTAAAACGAAGGGTAGATAGAAGTATGTGTTGAATAGAATTCCATGAGTAAATTATTGATAGATGCTTATGATATGTAAGCAGAAGAGGCAAGGCGTAGGAAAGGGAAACAGTTAGTTGAGGAGTAAGACGATTGTGATTGGAAGCGAGTGCAGTGTAGTAAGCTAATATCAGGCAAGTATTCCGAACTTTCTCGAAATATTGTAATACGTAATAGTCTTGTTGATATTGCAAGTGCTTTTAAGCACTGAAACCTAAACTCTGATTCCAGTTATTGTTCTTGAGCCATGAACCTTATTCTTTCTAGACCATTGATTGTTGTATACCCAAACACGAACCTCAAGTATACGATACTACTCCACAAATACATGCAAACAAAATCCCAAACACTGAACTGAATTACTTATACATTCAATCATTGTATCCTATGCATTGAAAGCCCAAATCTTTGAAACCCTGAAATGTTGATTCCTTTGTTATCCAATTCTTTCATTACCCAGCATCCAAGCATTTAAATTGCCTTATTGATCCTTACAAGGATTGAAACTCTTTCATTATTAAACATTTATTGTTGTTAATGATTTCAGTTATTGTTTATTATTGTATATACTGTTATTATGTTAGAATTGGATTGTTTTTATAAAATTGTGGACCAGATTCGTGGTCAGACCATATAATGGTCAAGTTAGGCCAATGTGTGCCTTGGATCCAGTAGTTAGAGCAATGCCGTGTGCCTTGCTCGGGGTTAGTGCGTGACTGATCAGCAGCCTAACCTTGGTTTTTAAATTAAAAGTATAATATCCAATTCTAAATCATAATCCAATGTTCACTTGATATCATAATCATATTCACCTGATGATCATCATTCTCAGTTTTGTCATTGTGACTTGCTGAGCTAGTTAGATCATTTGTGCGATGTTATTTATATTCTTTCCAGTTAAAAAGGAACCAGTTGGTAAAGAGGATCCCCAGTCCAGCGTGAGAGCTAGGGGTTCGGGTTGAGAAAGCTGAGCTAGTAGGCTTCTTTTGGGATAATTTAAGTTTGTAAAAGTTTGTAATAATGTTTAATACTCAGTTTGAGTTTGAAATAGTTGGGATTTGAACGGTTTGTAATATATTAGTGTGTTTGGCTTGTGTGCATACTTTAACCTGTTGCGGTCCGTGGTGGTTGGTTAGTAGGGTCATTGCATATATTATTATTATCTTTATTATTGTTATAAGCAGTTTATAATTAAGGTGTGTGTGTGGACCCCAAACTTTTGACCCGGGTTTGGAGGGCGCCACAACAGAAGAGAAGGAGATTCATTCTGCGAGATGAATCAGATGCTGAGGAACATGTTCTTGTATCAGAACCTGTTGTTCAAGAACCTGAGAAGGTCTCTTCTCAGAAGAATGTTGATATTGGGAGTTCTAGGCCTCTAAAAAGGCTTGGAAAGCATAATTATGATGATACAGATCCTAAAGTCACCTTAAAAGCTAAAAGATTCAAAACATTGGCAAAAAGGCCTGAAGATTCCGGTAAAGTAATGGAAGCAGCAGCTAAGGAAGGGGATCAGGAATCTCTGATCTCACAAGACCCTGTTGAAGCTCACAATTCTCCTAGTGCTGATTCAGACCCTCATGCTACTCATCACTCACCACTACATGAGCCAGAATCTACTCACATTCCTGCACCTCCAGTATCTCCAGTAAATGCTGATACCCAGGGGCCAAGTGATGAAATTGACATTCATAACTTGGAAGTGCCTCAGGTTTTGTATCTAGAAGCTCCACCAACTCCAGTCACTCCACTAATAACACCAATTACTGATGCTGATTTTAATCCAGAATTGCCTACAACACCTTCTCTGCATCTAGATACTGAAAATCAGATTTTAGGTGAGCTTTAGAATATGGATGTTGATCAGAACTTAGTTGGAGATCAACCCATAGAGGATGATGTTGAAGCCTCCATAGCTTCTCATACTGTTCTTTTATCAGAAGATACTGAAGCCGTTGACTCTGTAAGTTCTGATGCTGCAAATGTTGATGCTACTGGTACTGCTGCTACAAATTTAGATGTTGATGCAGCTGGTCCTTCTGGACATGCACCTCTACAAGCTCCTTCAAAAGCTGAGATAGTCAAAAAGTTTGTTATAGGGGAAGCACCAGTACCTTGGAATGAAACTCCTAGAGGACAGGAGTGGACTAAGGAGTGGAACACAGTTACCTTTGTTCCAACTGAAAGAATTCTTGCTGAGCACTTGGCAAAAGCTGATGAGATGCTAGTTAATGATGATTTCAAGACACAACTGAGAGTTACTGCATTGAGTACTAGACACCTTCAAGGTCAACACTCAACAACTCATGCCGAGGTGCATAAAATTTAAGAAGCTTTACTCAAGAAATAAATGACTATGAAACTTGAAAAGAAAAACTTTTTCAAACCTTCCTTTGACAGAATTTCCAACATTGAGAAGACTCAAGAGAAGCAACAGGCTCAGATTGCTGATATTATTAAGAATCAAGCGACTCAGCAATCTTAACTCAGTGAAATCCAATCCTCAGTGGAATTGCTTGTCTCTCTTCTTTTACCTGCTGATGCCAAAAAGGGGGAGAAAGTAATTAAGTCCAAATACAAACCTGATAAGACAATGAAGAAAAATGATGATGTTAATGACCCGAAAAACTCTGGAATGAGTGGAGGTCATGGTCAAGGTGGAGGTCTTTCATCAAGTAAAGCTGGAACTACAAGTCATAGAACAAGTTCTGATACTGGGAGAAGAATAACTTCTGATACTGGTAAAAGGATAAGTTCTGATGAATTTTTGGAACTTGATGAAGAAATTTCAAGACAGTTATTTCTGAAAGAAAATCCAGGAATGGACTTTAAGAGTCTAACGGAAGAAGAAGCTAGACTTAAGTTAGAAAAAGTCAACTCCAAATCTGAAGCTTCTATTGTTAAAAAGAAACTTCCTACGGCTAAAGGCATTGTGATAAAAGAAAGAACAAATCCTATGGCTATTAAGGCCAAATCACAATTGCAGATAGATCCAAGGTCCAAGGGCAAAGAAAAAGTTGGTGAACCTGTAAAGGTTTATATGCCTCCTATGGATGAAGATGCCGATCTTACTCTGACTTCAAGGAAGATTTTTAAGACAACCTCTGACATGGCTCAAGTTGTTCAGAGTCAAGATATAGTTAAATCTGATATAACAATGAAGCAAACAACCTCTGACATAGCTCAAGTTGGCTTGATATCAGAAGATAAGTCAAAGGAAACCTCTGACATTGCTCATGTTAAATCCTCAAAGTTACTCCTACCAGGATTTACTAAAGCCAAACAGACTCAACCTTTGAAGATTGCAGCAAGTGGTTTTGAAGCAAGAGTGGTTACTGGAAAGGAAGCAAGAGATAAATCTGGTTTGGGTAGTGCTGATGAAAGAATAGTGCAAAACACAACCAATGATCCAACTTCCTTAAGTGAACCAGATATTGGAGCAACTCCTGAAAGATTGAATCAACTAGAATATGTACAGATGGCCTACCATACCTTCTTGAAAGAACACATCTTGTTATATTTCATGACAGATGGAAGGGTTTACCATATAAGGGAAAATGCTATACCACTGAAGTATTTTGAGGAATTAGAACATGTTTTATTCTTACTTCAAGTGAATGACAGAATAACAGAAAATGCTGCAAATTATTTGAAGACTCAAATTCAGAGACAGAAGAAGCTCTATTCTGTAAAGTCTGATAACACATACTGTCCCAAGTACAGAGAACACAAGGGTGATATTGTTGATATGAAGCCTAATACTGCAAAGATCAGAACATATCTTGGTATTAAGGGACTTGAATTCAATCTAGAGTCTGATAAAGCCTATATTATAAGATTAGATCAGGAGTTGAGAAAAACAAAAATTAATGATCTCAGATATGCTATCTTCCAAACTAGTGAAGATACTGCAGAACTCAAAGATGCTAAAAGGAGGATGATTAATGAACTCAGATATGCTGAGAGATGTTTGTTGAAGAACTATCTCAGAACAACTCCTAACATCGAAGAGATCAGAAAGTGAAGCCAAGTCAAGATCTACAACTGCTCAAATTCTGATGTGTATACAGACTGAAGTTGTTATCAGAAGTTAAAGTTGGTAAAGTTTTAAGGACTGTAAGTTGTAGTTATCTAGTCAAATTCTCATGCATTTGTACTTAATGTTTTTGACATCATCAAATATCTGTTAAACTTGTATATTATGCTAATTTACAAGTTGGGGGAGATTGTTAGATATATTTGATAATGTCATGTCTAATATGATTTGTGTTTAGTTTTCAGATCTTACTTAAACATGACAAATCAGTACTTAACTGAAATCAGCACTTATACTGAAGTCAAAACTTAAGTTATCAGTATATAAGGTTCAGGAGATATTTATCAGGAGATAATATCAGGACTTAAAGGAAACTTTCAGATAAGGAAGGCGGCTGATTGAAAGGAAAGAAGATCAAGACAAACGTAAGAAGAGATATGCATGAAGAAGGAATTATATGAAGAATAGAATACTTGGAAGAAAAGATAACTGATTGATATATTTTAGGAAGCAGAATTATATTTCATATCAATTAGCGATTATCTTGTAATTATGTAGTATATAAACACAGACATAGGGTTTATACTAGAAGTGTTATCATTATCGAGAATATTATTCATTGTAACCCTAGCAGCTCTCGTGATATTTGTCATCACTGAGAGAGGACAGTTCTACATTGTAACAGAGTTTAATAAAGTTTGTTTTCTGTTACTTGTGTTCTTTGAATTCGATTTGATTGTGCTATACACTGTATTCAACCCCCTTCTACAGTGTGTGTGACCTAACACAAATATACACGTATCATACAATTTTGAAAATCTAGAAAGTTCAATCGAAAACTTACCTATAAACCTGATCAGAATTTACTCTTTTGACCCTCTAAACTATATTTTCTTGGAAAATACGAAACACGAAAGTTGTAGAGAACGAAAAGACCTTTTCGAAAAGTTCAGAATCAACGAATTCTGACTTATGGTGAATTTTTTTACGAATTTTACAAGACTACTGATTTTTGTATAGAAAAGCCCTACAAATTTTGTTATAAAAGACGAGGAATACGAATATTATATATTTATAACGATACAAAATCTTATATCTTAACTTACAATTTATCCATATTAAATTCTGATCCGAATTTTAGACCTATTAGTCTAATTCAATTTTAGATCCTAATCCTTATCTAATTATAGTCCTTTTTTTAATTATCTTATTATTATTATTATTCTAAAAATTACGGGATATTCCATCAACCAAATCCATATTCACAAATGTGATTTTGTTTCAATCCAAATTCAAAAGTTAGATTTGGTTTAGATGATTTTCATGATTTTACATCCATTTTGCTAGGTCTACGATTACATTCACACCCTGTGGGCTTGGTTTTAGTTGTATTTGGACAAGCCCTAAACTTACAATATATACAGGTTGTAGCCCATAATTATTTTAAAGGTAATCATGAAAAGTTTTAAGTTAAAACTAAATTAAAATGCTTATTTTATTTATTATTGATATTTTTACAGTCTTAAATTTATATTATATAAAAAAAATTTAGATTTTAACTTGAGAAAAATAGTGCGCTAGTTTTGTAATGATGGTTATTTTTCTTAAAACCACATTCCGAAGTAACTTCATTTGTTCAATTTTCAATTATTATCAATTTTTTTTAATATTTTGATTTTGAAATATTTTAATATGATTAATACATTGCTTTTGGTGATGATACTTTATTTTAACAAAAACATATTGATGTGGATCTCTCCACAGAGAAAGAAAAGAAAAAGAAGAAAAGGGATAAGAGAAGAAGAGGATATTTCAAAAGAACACGATCAATCCAGAAACGTGAACTTTGAATCTCGAATTGCTTAGATCAATCCAGAAACTAAGTAATTCGAATCTAACCTTCAAAACAATCCAGTAATTGAAGTTTAGATGAAAGAAAAACTACTCATAGTTTATCTCAAAATACAAGTTTTATATCATCCATTGTCTCCCTTAAAAGATTATATTAGAAGGGTATTTATAGGCTTAGACAATAACCCAAACCCAATAGGATTCCGAGAGAAATTCAATATCAGCTTGAATTAGCCAATATCTGAATCCTTCTAGGAAACAAATTTAAAAACCAAATCCGAATAGAAAAAAGACAAAAACCAAATCCAAATAGGAAAATAAAATCCTAAGTGCTTAAAACAAGAAAAACCCTTTCAAGTGAAAGGTAAAAACTTGCAAGCAAAATTCGAATTAATAATTATATAATAATCAGCTACTTGTCCAACTTCATGCATCGCTCCTTTATTCCTTGTTGTCCAAGTAAGCTGCATAACCCATGTTTGCATCCTCTCCAATTGAACATCACCACAAGTACGCATAACCAAATCCAAATTAACATATTCATTCCTTGATCCTCATCATTCTCCTCTCCTTTGAAGAAAACTCGTCCTCGAGTTCTAAAGTATTTAAGAATAAGCACATAACGAGGTGATTTCTCGTAGAACTTGAAAGCCTTAAATTTCAATTCCATCAGCAATATCTTTGGAAGTAAACTCGAAAGAATAAGATAGTTTGATGAGATAGGTGAATTCAACAAGTTCTCTACCCCCAGAAAATTATTGTGTTCCACTAGGATAATGTTGTTTCCCTTGTACACAACCTCTTTAGTTTCAAACGTCTCCTTTAGTATCTCTTGTCCTTCAACAATCTCGTCATGCACAAATTTAGGAGATGCATCTATCTGATCTTTTTCAACAATCAAGACTTTCTCAACAAGTGATTGTCTTTCTTCATGCTTCTCTATTATAGCTTCTTTTGTAACTGGTTCATCCTTTTCATCCAAACTTGATGTAGTCGCCACATGTAACACATGGTAATCAGCAACAAGATCCGTGACATTCTCCACACTGACAAAGTCTTCTTCTTTAGTTTCTTCTAAAAGAGTAAACTCGTGAAGGGAAGACTTCAATTTCTCGTCTTGTTGAAAATATTCAAATTCCAAAGCAAGATTGCATACATCATTAAACGAGATATATGGACTTGATTTAACCTTTCGATAAATAGGCAAATTCAATCCACGAATAAATCTTCCAATTTTAATTGTTTCCGTCTCCTCCAAGTCACAAATAAGACGCAATCTATAAAACTCAGAAGTATACTCAAAAACACTCATAGTACCTTGAGAGAGGGATGTTATCTTCATTATACATTCGAATTTATAATGCAAAGGAATATATTTTGCACGAAGTTTCTTCTTCAGAGATGTCCAAGTCATAATCTTTTCTTTTCCAGATCTAACTCTTTTTGTGTTTAGATTATCAAACCACAAGCCTGCTTTCTTCGTAAGTTTAAGCGCTGCAATCTTGAATATTCTCATCTCAGTCCAACCTGTATAAGCAGAAATCTTGTCGACTTGTGTAACCCATTCAACAAAATCATCTATGCTACCCAAAGCTGTAAAATAACCAAGATCTATACCAGGATCATAGACTTCATCACTATCTTTCACCTTAACTAAAATTTTATCCAATTCATCAAACCTCGATTCCGTTGAATTAGCAAGATTTTGAGTACGTTTATCAATCTCATCCAATTTTCCAAGTAATTTTTTGAGCAATTCATCCGTAGCCATAAAAAAATCAGATTTTTTTTAATGAATAGTACCCGTGAACAGTGCGATGAACAGTGTCCGTGAACAGTAACCCCCCGTGAACAGTACCAATGAACAGTAATTTTGTGAACAGTACCCCCGTGAACAGTACTCGTGAACAGTACTTGTGAATAGTAATTTTTTTTTTTGAAACCTGGATCTCCCAACAATTAAGAAATTGGAGAAAAAACCTTGGCAGTTTTATATCATCCATTGTCTCCCTTAAAAGATTACATTAGAAGGGTATTTATAGGCTTATACAATAACCCAAACCCAATAGGATTCCGAGAGAAATTCAATATCAGCTTGAATTAGCCAATATCCGAATCCTTCTAGGAAACAAATTTAAAAACAAATCCGAATAGAAAAAAGACAAAAACCAAATCCAAATAGGAAAATAAAATCTTAAGTGCTTAAAACAAGAAAAACCCTTTCAAGTGAAAGGTAAAAACTTGCAAGCAAAATTCGAATTAATAATTATATAATAATCAACTACTTGTCCAACTTCATGCATCGCTCCTTTATTCCTTGTTGTCCAAGTAAGCTGCATAACTCATGTTTGCATCCTCTCCAATTGAACATCACCACAAGTACGCATAACCAAATCCAAATTAACATATTCATTCCTTGATCCTCATCACATATACACTTTTTTGTCTTTTAAATTTAAACAATATGATATTGACATTTTTAATTTATTCAAGCTATTCATTCAAAAAAATCTCTTATAATATAATAGCATAAGTATAATTCATGTTTAAATAAGTTATTATTATTATTATTATTATTATTATTGATATGATAGGTGATTGGATTTTAAAAAACATCTAATATATGACTAAAATAACAAATAAATTCATTGATTTTGACAGTGTCACAACATTTATTTCAATGCATAATAATATCATACCATAAAAACATATAAACTTGTACCAAAAATTATAATTTTAATAAAAAAAATAAAAAAATCTCCAATGAATGACAACAGGTTTATAAAACATTTCATTGTGCTTTTAAATGTTTTTACGCCATGATGTCAATATGTTTACTAGAGTTTATCTGTTATGTGTTTCTAACCACGGGGCATAGGAGCTTTATCACATAGTCATTGTC
The DNA here is from genome assembly GCF_009905375.1 of Apium graveolens. NCBI lineage: Eukaryota > Viridiplantae > Streptophyta > Magnoliopsida > Apiales > Apiaceae > Apium > Apium graveolens. The sequence goes on along the minus strand of NC_133652.1, from coordinate 293,136,588 downwards.
ACTTGTCAGTTACACATTGTGGTGGTTTGAAATGTGAATAAAGTGTAGAACTTATCTCTATTTTCTTTGCTAAATATAATATACTTTTTGTTCAAAGTGTCGGTTTTTTGCTAGTAGCTGACACACTCAAGAATGGATAAACTTTGGAACTTTGAGGAGTTCTAGATCCCCAAAACACTTGCAAAACAATGGTCTCACCGCACTATAAAATCTCAGTAGCATTGAACTCATTGACTCATTAACACATAGATAGAGCTAGAGAGAAAATGAGGATTACAAAAACTGTGGCAAGGTTTGCTCACTGGACATTTGAAACACTGTCTAGCAATCCTATTATATCTGAACCTTTTAAGATGGGTCATTGGACTTGGTAAGTTCGAGATATTTCAAAAATATGTGTTTGCTTTGTCTTGATTTAAATTCTTTTGATTATTATTTAACAAAATTGTGATTGTGTAAATGTGTGTAGGTTTATATCAGCCGAGATGGAAAAAACAATGTTTATTAGGCTTTACCCAGAGCCTAATATAATAGCCAAAGAACAGCCTCCTCTTGCTCGTTTTAGGATCAAGGTCGAACCTATTAATGTCGGCATGGAGAATTCAGAACCCCGTGTTTCCCCTAGTATGTATTTATTTCTTTCACTTTATATAGGTTTTTAGTATGTTTTGGTTTGTTTGGAATTATAGTTTAAAGGTATAACTTTACTTGTGTGTGTTGTAGTTCAGGAGAAAGTTCTTAGGACAAGTGAGGACTTTGCTTGGTCAGCTGGTATTGCTTATTACAGTTACTTTGTTATTGAAGTTGAGTTTTTTGATCTGAAAATCTGGACAACAAATGTGAGTCCATTAAATTTTAGAGCTCTAATTTCTAATTTATTAGGATCCCTGATTTTAATTTGTTCCCCCTTTTTTAATACAGGGTGATCTACCTACCTCCATATGGCCCTCTAGCTATGGCATGAAACCTCAAGCATCCCTAAACACTCTTCAGAGCTGTTCTCGCATGCTTAATGAGTCTCTCCATGCTGATGTCACTATCAACACAGCTGACGGCATGGTCAGAGCTCATAAGGCAATGCTCTCTGCATGTTCTCCGGTGTTCCAAGGCATGTTTCTGTGCAAGGAGAAAGACTCCTCCACGATCGACATAAAGGATATGTCAAGGGACTCCTGCACAGCCCTTCTCGGTTACATGTACGGAAGCATTAGTGACGAGGACTTCTGGAAGCACAGGGTTGCTCTGCTTGGGGCAGCACACAAGTATGATATAGCAGGTCTAAAGAATTCTTGTGAAGAATCTCTTACTAAAGACATCAACTCCGACAATGTGCTCCAAAGGCTACAAGAAGCCTGGAAATACGATCTCGAGAATCTGAAGAAAACGTGCATGGTGTTTTTGTTTGATTTTAAGAAGATCTACGAAGTTAGCCATGAAATTGACGCATTATTTAAGGAGGCAGACAGAGAGCTATTAAACAAAATGTTTCGTGAGCTGCTAAGCGCCTGGAAGAAAATAAGATAATATATCTGTAGCTATTTCTCCAAGGCTGTAGCTAATAATAACGTAGACATCTATGTGTCTGTGCTCAATTTATGTAATATGTGTGATGTTGTGGCATGTGCTAATAATAATGTTTCTTTGTCTTCTCTTTCGAGTTTTGTTCTTGATCTCTTTATCTAGCAGTTGCTACGGACCACAGGTGGAGATGTGTATTGTGTAGTGTAGTTGTTTCTAGGAGTATGTTTTTCATTTAAAGGGTTAAAATGACAAACATCTTATATGTAATACAACGGATTAGGATCGTAGAACATCTTTTTATTTATATATTTTAATACTAATTTCTTTTGTAAAACAAATCACATTTAAAAGTGATTATGAATTTTATATAATATTTATTTACTAAATACGTCTTTATCATAAAGGAGCTAATTCGGATATTGCATAGAAAAATTATCAAAAATATCATTATTTTTAAGTTTATTTACTATTTTTAAAAAAAAGATTATAAAAATGCTATTTACAACCAAACTAAACGGATATATAACTAATTTTACATTTTCTGAAAAACAACTAAATTTTTTTTTACTCATTTGAGATTTCATGAAGTTGCAACTCGTTACAAAATAATATTTTTGCAAAAAAATTTGAAAAATCACATTTTTACAAATAAAAACTTAAAAACACATAATTTAGCAAAAATAACTTAAAGATACGTAATTTTCAAAAACTTCAATTTAATATGAAACCATCTTAAAAAACCTGATTAAGATATCTAATCAATAAATTAAAGTAACAATTTTTGTAAAAAAAGTAAATAGTGTAGGAGAAAAAACAGTCTAGAATCGGGCTCCGGGAAATTCAAATTTACACTTTGGTCTCAGTCTTATTTGGACAGGCAATAACCTCACAATATAAAACCCAAAATATATTGCATCTTGTGCTCGTGTAATTCTCAGGATAATTAGTGTGTAAAGGAAAGAATGTTAAAATATTCACGAAATACGTATTTTATGAATATAAATTTAATTTTTTAAAATTTTATATGCGTATTCAATATATATATTCTTTATTAATTTTTTAAAAACTGAATACACATTTTCCACATGACGAAAATCAAAATCAGGATGTTTCGTGGTGAGTATTTCGGACGCACAATATCGTCAATTGACATTTTGGGTCTTTTTCTCTAAATAATAAGTATTTTGGTTTTTCACCACTTTCTGTAAAGTTGCATTTGTGCAAAACAAATTAAAAAAAAATGGTATTTTTTTTTAAAATAGGATAATAAACTGTTTCAAGAAAAAGATAATAAAAGTAAAATTTACAAGATAGAACATATAATGATCATATACCTCTTTAAATCATATACCTCAATTATGTTACAATAAATACATGGTGAAATAAAGTAGGGGACATCAAGGTTTGATTCGAGAGGTCAAAACAAACCATATTCTATGTCACGGTTTTTATAATTTTTAAACTAACTTGTTATCATTAAACCATCTAATCTGAGTCATGCAGCAGTACGATTTTAAAGGGTTTCATTTAGCGAAATTAATCCGTACTTTGACTAATTGTTATATCCAAAATTTGGCATTAACTCATGTCGGATCAGAAACGGGTCAATTGGAATAGAATAGGGACAAGAGGATGAAGAATAAGATTGTGGGATGCAATGTATCAAGGGAGGACACACCCTTTGTACATAGGACGCGTCCAACCTGTAGGGATTGTGTGGGTTAAATTGTTTGAAGCCAAGATTGTCATGCCAAGGGGACTAGGACGCGTCTGGAACTTAGGACGCACCTTGCCTGGGTAAAGTTGGCAAAATGGATTATCCATACGACAAAATTGCAATGCAAGGGAATTGTGTGCATTCCACACATAGATGACGCGTCATATTGTTGGGAGATGCATACTTTTGGAAAGTTGGGCTTCTCCTCATCTAGGGTAAGGAAAACAGAGATATCTTGAGGATAAGGTAAGCATGGAAAGGAGAATAAAGATTGTTTTTACTAACGTATTTGTTGCAAGTAATCTTTGAAGAATTCCCTTCTTGAGATGGTCAAGAAAGGGGATATCCGTGAAAAGCTTGAAGGCCTCCGGGGGTATACCTGATGACTGAAGACCTCCTCCTGTATTCAACGGGTGTGCACGTTGGGGATGCGGGGTTAACTCTAGTGTGTGCTCTGGGAACTCTATTCTTGTATTCAACGGTTCTCCTCGTTAGAGAACTTTGAAGTCATCCTGCACTTTGCACCCAAGAGCTTGGGATCACCTGTCCTGCTATCTAGTGGGTTATCCTCATTCGGAGGACAGAGACGCGTTTGGCATTTGGGGTGAACCGTGGCCATACATGCGTTCGTAAATCGAGAGAGGTAGTTGTAGCGGAGTGTTATCCTTGCGCAGAAAGATGCACTGTCCGTGAAGCACTACGATTACGAACGAGTCTTGGGCCTTCGCGGTTGGGCCTCATAATTGGACATTCCTAAAGCTAGCGGAAGATGGATTCTGGAAGGACTTCTACCTGGCCTAGGAATGAGAAGTCGAAACCCATTATATTTCTTGTTCCCCAAGAACTACGTCAGGCTTGATCCCTATATAAAGGGTACATAGGCACATTGAGATGGGTAAGAAGTTGAGAGCTGAAAAGGAGCCACCACTTTCCCTAATCAGTCTCAGCTACCAATTAACATACAACCACCACACACCGCTTGATTTTCCGGCAAAGAATCACCGTCATAGATCTTGATTACAGCGAGAAACCTCAAACTTAGAATGGACATTAGAATGTATGGACATTAGAATGTGAAGAAGATTTCAAGAGGATCAAGGAACAACCGGGTAACCCTCCCATGTTGTCAAAACCTTTGAATGGAGAGTCTCTGATTCTATACCTGGCAGTATCGGAGTATTCGATCAGCGCGGTACTGGTGAGAGAAGAGGATGCGCAACAATCACCAGTATATTATGTGAGCAAGCGGTAGCAAGATGCTGAGACTCGCTACACCATCATGAAAAAGTTAGTTTATGCCTTAATCCTTGCATCAAGGAAGTTGCGCCCATACTTCCAGGCTCATAGAATTGAAGTCCGCACGGCATATCCTCTGCGGCAAGTCCTTCACAAGCCAGAGTCGTCGGGAAGGATGTTGAAATGGGCTGTGGAACTGGGACAGTTTGAATGGAAATACATGCCTCGCACAGCAATCAAAGGGCAAGCCCTAGCTGATTTTTTACTAGAATTTGATTATGAAATTGACGGTAAGGCTCTAGTGGCAGTGCATCCGTCTCCTCCTGAAGAAGTCTTAGAAGAGTTTCCACATCCATGGTGGGTTTTGCATGTAGATGGAACAGTTAACAATGGAGGAGCAGGCGCATGCATAGTGCTTGTATCTCCGGAGGGCCATCATCTGATGAGCGCAATTCACTTTAAGTTCTATGCTATAAATAATGATGCATACTATGAAGCATTGATTAATGGCCTAAAGATCACTTTGGAAATGAGAGTGCGAAATCTGATTGCAAAGAGTGATTCAGGTTGGTGGTGAACCAAGTCAATGGAGGGTTTCAAGCCCGAGGACCGCGAACAGAACTATATTTGTGGTGCTCGCAGCATCTGATCAGAAGGTTTAAGGAGGTTAGACTGGAATGTGTACCGCGAGAAAAGAATAGTAACGCGGATGCTCTGGCAAAAATGGGATCTCAGCAGGAAGCCGTGTTGTTGGCATCTATACCCTTAGGAATCCAGGAGATCTCTAATATCCCAGAGATAGAGGTGATGCAAGTAGATGAGGCCCCCAAGGAAACATGGATGACGCCTATTCTTGCCTACATTGATAAGTGAGTACTCCCTAAGGATAAGTCCAAGGCTCGGCGACTCTGCTATCAGGCAGGATAGGTCCAAGATACGTAAGTTTCCCAAAGACTTGTCTAGATATTTTAGAAGAAATAAGGGAGAGCTCTCAGTTAAAGCTCGCAGCGTATCAACAGCGTGCTGCGAGGTACTATAACAGGAAAGTAAAGGGACAACTGCTGAAGGTGGGAGACCTGGTGCTCAGGAAGGTTATGCCAAACACAAAGGTTCCCCAGTATGGGGTGTTTGGAGCTAATTGGTAAGGACCATATAGGATAAAAGCAATCTTATGGAAAGGGACTTATCACCTTGAAGACTTGGAAGGAAAACTTGTTCCACGCGCATGGAATGCGGAGCATCTCCGAAAGTATTATCAATAAGGTGCAGCTTTTGGCCCCTTATATATTATAGTTTACATTTTTTGATATAAGTAGGGTTGTGCCCGTATCGTAGACTAGAAGTAATAAAACTCCTCCTAGCCTAAGGGGGTAGTGCGTGTACTATCTACCTTAGAACTAGTTGAAGGATCGTATTTTCGAATAAAATTCCCCACATAGCATAGTATTCATGGGACCGGTACACTTTTGACACTGGAGCGCATTATTAATAATGAATTTGAAAATATCTTCAAAAATTGTCAGTTGTTGTTTGGTTGATTTTATTGCAGAATAAAGTATATGACGCGTCCTAATGCAAAGACGCGTCCTAGAAACTAAGTTATATAATATTTTACATGAAAAGCAGGAGGACGCGCCCACAAAGTCCTCACGATATTTTTGTTACTCTTGAATTAATTTAGTAAGGTGGATGTACCTTCACAAATGATAAGGAGTTAAACTGACAAAAGACTTACACAGAATGAAAGACAAGGAATACTTAGATGCATTGGTAACAGGACACGTCGGAAGGCAGAGATGCGTCCTGACTGCGGAATTATATAATGACTTATAAAGTATGAGGATACGCCTCCTGCTCAAGGTGCGCCCTCATATTCTTGATGATATTGATAGTAGCTTGTGACTTTGGGATTAAATTGATAAGGTGGATGCCTCCATCTAGGACGCGCCCTTGTAGTATAATCTTTGATTTACAGTGTTAAGGAAATGGGAGTAACATGGCTTATATAGGGGAAACTAAAAGAATATCAGATGCAAGAGAAATGAAGACGCGTCCTGAATACAGGACACGCCCAACATATAACTTGTTAAATGGAATTGTTAAAGCGAGGTAACCAGTAAAGTAAAGTATGCATGAAGATAATTCAAGGTATAAAACCTTGGAAATGTAATAGCAAGAAACATTCAGAAACAGCAAGTCATAAGATTACAAATTGCAAGGCTTAAAGTGACCTGCACCCTTAAATTGTTTAAGAAACTTTATTAAACTAAGACGCGTCCTAAGCAGGAGGCGCGTCCTATGGTTTGTCCTGATCTTTTGGAGGAGAAGGTGGGGTTGAGCTTGGTGTGGAGAAGGCGCAGGGGACGCGTCATCCTCTTACATACCTAGGATGATCCTTTTGTTCTTAATGGAATCTGCAACCCTGACTTTGAAGTCATTCACACACTTCTGGGTATCTTCATCAAACTTGGAAAAGGTATATTCTAGGTCATTTGCTATGAACCCAGAACACCATTCCTCAAAACCGGCTACAAACCCATTCTGGTACATCAGCTTCTCCTCCTCCTTCCAATCATGAACCTTGTAATCATTCAAAAGGTCCAAATCCAGCTTTATTTTAGAGTTCACAACAACCACCTCATCAACAGCCTTCTCCATGGCAGTAATATGGCCATTAAGACGCGCCTTCTCTAGTTGCAGCTCAAGAATCTCTGCATCCTTGGTCTGGGCGAGGAGGGTAATACTTTTTTCCAGAGCTTTGATTATGTCCTCATCCTTGCTTTTGGCAGTATCAGTAGTAGCAAGATGCATCCTCAGTCTAGCGGCCATATTAGCATTTTGCCTCGCGTGCAAATGGAGTTTAGCTGCAGCCCTAACCATTGCATGCTCAGTTTGCTCCTCGGTCCTGAAAGTCCAACCCCTTACCTCCTCCTCAGTAAAAGTTCCAGAAGAGGATGCACCCATATATCTAAGGATGAATGATTGATCATCTGGGACAGTCTTCTGGCGTTTAGGGGGCACGTCCTCCCTGTCTGAGATGTTCACCACAGTTGTATCAATGATTTTTGGTGGAGGAGAGGGGGCCACAACAGCTGAGGATCTTTAGCTTTGGGATCAGTTTTTGTCGCAGCAGGATTGCTTCTCTCAGTCTTCAGCCTTCTGGAGGCACCATTTGAAAATCCCTTAAGAAGAGAAGTCATATCTGTGGAATGACATAGTAAACATTAGTCCTGGACGCTCCCAGACAAGAGGACGCGCCCTACTGATGATAAAAGTTGTAGTAATATGGAGAATGACAAGTATGCATATTACGATTCTGGAAAAACAATTTTAAATATTAGACGCGTCTAGGGTACATCCATGCGTCCTATGTGAATTATGGAAACTAATATTCCTATGGATAGAATAAGGACGTCAAGTTTTACAACAATTAAGGGCATTATTAAATTTTGCAGGTTATTGAACAACTTTGTGTGAACATCAATATTACATGCATAACAAGAAGACGCCTCCTAAAGCCATGACGCGTCCAAAGCAAATATATGGGCTTTGGAAACATATATATGAATCAGACTAAGTTAACATTATGCACATAAAAGTATAAATATGATGCGTCCTACTTTGATGATGCATCTTACCTTACCCTATTCTAAGTCCAATTATCTACTAATGTCAAGTTGGACCAGTTCTGTGATGTTGAGCTCTTTAGCTTTTTCAGAAGCTGTGAGAACGGGCTTTCCATTGTAAAACTCACAGAACTTACAAATGGAACCCACCCTCGAGGATAAGGCTCCAACCTTTTTCACATTGGCTTCTGTAATCATTTCCTTGAGATTGAAATGATTTTCAGCATATTTCAGTACTTTTTCTGCTCTTTTTTTCCTCTTTCCTGTAAGTTCTTTCTGGGTTCTTTTATCTATGGAAGGAAAAATGAGATTTATTAGAAAGAAAATGAAAAAGCTTGGTGAAGTAGTAGACGCGTCCTGAAGGCAACACTTACTTGGATCCAGATTGAAGCGTACACGAGCTCTCTTAAGATCATAGATGTAAAAAATGGCTCTTTCCTGACTCACATTACCTTCATTGAAGCCCTTGTTATTTATCCACGTGTTGACAACAAAGAAATGGTAACCAGGGATGGACTTTCTAATGCCGAAAAAATAGCTGAACTCCTTCATGGAGGGCGCGCCCAACCTCAGGTTGTGTTACATGATATTTAAGGCCCATGCGTTTGGGGACAGTTGAACTGGAGCAATGTCATACCACTTTAGAAATGAGTTTTGGGGTAAGAACCATCCTAAGGATCCTTAGATTCTCCATGTTAAAAATATGGGGCCTCATCTTTTTAAGAGGATGCGCCCAGATGCCCTCCATGTCATAATATTTCATGGTCCATCCAATCTCCAGGTCTGTTGCAGTAGATTTCATGCCAACATAAGCTAGTTTATTTTCTTTCTTTCTCCAGACATTCTTCTCTGCCTCAGGGAGATCCTCGAGCTCTTTCCAGTCGAAATCAAGCTCTATATCACTTGGCACCCAATGTTCAAGTGGAGAGACAGATTGTTGAGGAGAGATAGAATATTTTTTAGGCTCGGGAGCTCTTTTCTCAAACTCACTCTTAATGTGAGGAGAATGCGGGTCCTAAGCATGAGACGTGTCTTGAGCAGGAGATGGGTCTTGAGCAGATGGGGACGCGCCCTCATCAGAGATGATTTTATGTTGTTAAGATTTACTGAATGATGAGATAATTTTGTCGTCAGTCCAATCCTCAATTTCCAAGCTACGTGCAGTCTGGGAGGTTCTCTTGCGTTTTAGTTTTTTCTTTCCAACTCTTGCACTTAGGGGAATATTGTCCATAGATTCAGAGCTTATGCTTGACATGATTGAGGTTTTTGATTTGAGAGATTCAAAAACATGAGTTTCTGATTCAAAGAAAGAGTCTGTCATATGATACTTAAGTAGTTCGGGACTGAAAGTAAGAATAGGTGGAGAATCAAGCCCAAGGCATGTATTGAAAGCCTTGAAAGGATGAAACGGAGAGGATGAAGATGCGTCCTCCAGCTGAAACAAGAAGGGAAAAGATTTTGAGGACATGTCCATGACTTCAAAAAAGAAGAAGAAAGGAAGGCAGTGGAAATACGTCAAAAGAAAGATACGCATGGGCACAAGAAAGGGTGAAAGAAAGATATAAATATAGGATTTATGCGAGGACGCGTCCTAGAGAATCTATCGCGAGGAATTAGCTAATGGTTTAAAAAAATATGGCATATGTCGCGTCCTTGTCTGATAGCGTGTCTACTCTATTCTTGTTGAAACAACTTAGACTATGACAGATAAATTATGCAATAAACGAACAATAGGACGCGCCCTAAGTGGTAGACGCGTCCACAAGGATTGTAATGCAGCAGAATTTCAATCGGTCATGGTCAATTTGGGGAAAATTCAGTTAAACCCTAAAAACCTTTAATTATGAATAAAAAGAAAGAAAAATATGAGGATTCGTTATATACATGCATATATACATACAAAGAAATATGAAGAACAGTAGAATGGAGATGAAGAACACGAACGGTTTTTTACTTACTACAGTAGATTTACTCGACGAAATGAAGAAATAAAAGAAGATTTATGTATCTTGGAACTTGAGAGATTGATTGACTGTAAAAAATCGAAGAATGGCCAGTTGAATCGTCGTATTTTTTAGCGGAGATTTTTGTAGCGACGGAGATGGTGTTCTGAGGAGAGAGAAAAAAAAAAGAATAAAAGGGTGGTTAATTATTGAGGGTATTTATAGAGGGGTGGTGATGATGACGTATGCGACAGCTGTATCGCAACGGCTATAGGGCGGATTGAGTTTTAAATGCCAATCGATTCAAGGAAGGACGCGTCTTGGGTTTGTAAGCCAAATTTCACTGCTTGATTTTAAGGATGGAAATTCCAACTTTGTTTTCAAGTGCGTATGGAATTTAGGGGGTAGTTGTTATACCCAAAATTTGACATTGGGTCATGTCGGGTCAGGAACGGGTCAATTGGAATAGAATGGGGTTAAGAGGATGAAGGATAAGGTTGTGGGTTATAATGTACTAAGGGAGGACGCGTCCTCTGTACATGGAACGCGTCCAACCTGTAGTGGTTTATGTGAGCTAAATTGTTTGAAGCCAAGATTGCCATCCCAAGGGGACTAGGACGCGTTTGGAGCTCAGGGCGCGCCTTGCCTGGGTAAAGTTGGAAAGATGGATTATCCACATGATAAAATTGCAATGCAAGGGAATTGTGTGCATTCCACACATAGAGGACGCGTCCTGTTCTTAGAAGATGCATACTTTTAGATAGTTGGGCTTGTCCTCATCTAGGGCAAGGAAAACAGGGATAGCTTAAGGATAAGGCAAGCATGGAAAGGAGAATAGATATTGTTTTTACTAACGTATTTGTTGCAGGTACTCTTTAAAGAATTCTTTTTTTGAGATAGTCATGGAGGGGGATGTCCGTGAAAAGCTTGAAGGCCTCTGGGGGTATGCCTGATGATTGAAGGCCTCTTCCTGTATTCAATGGGTGTCCTCGTTGGGGATGCGGGGTTAACTCTAGTGTGTGCTCTAGGAACTATGTTCTTGTATTCAACGGGTGTCCTTTGATGGAGAACTTTGGAGTCATCCTTCACTTTTCACCCAAGAGCTTGGGATCACCTATCCTGCTATCTGGTGGGTTATCCTCATTCGGGGGGCAGGGACACGTCTGGCATTTGGGGTGAATTGTGGCTATACATGCGTTCGTAAATCAAGGGAGATAGTTATAGCGGAGGGTTATCCTTGCGCAGGGAGATGCACTATCCGTGAAGTACTATAATTATAGACGAGCCTTGGGCCTTCGCGGGTGGGCCTCATAATTGGACATTCCTAAAGCTAGCAGAAGATGGATTCTGGAAGGACTTCTACTGGGCCTAGGAATGAGAAGTCTAAGCCTATTAGATTTCTTATTCCCCAAGAACTACGTCAGGCTTGATCCCTATATAAAGGGTACGTAGGCACATTGAGAGGGGTAAGAACTTGAGAGCTGAAAAGGAGCCACCACTTGCCCTAATCAATCTCAGCCACCAATTAACATACAACCACCACACACCACTTGATTTTCTGGAAAAGAATCACCATCATAGATCTTGATTCCGGCGATAAACCTCAAACTTTGTTGTTACCAGATTCCCCCGTCAACAAATTGGCGCTAGAAGGAGGGGTGCTAATCAAGATCATAGTCTTAGGAGGAAAAGATGTCTTACAATCATGATGAAAGTTATTATAATGAGATTGATAGTAAATCTGAAGGAGATGGCGAGGGAGGCTTCACTCAACATGAGTCATACGTGCCCAGAAATGTGACGAATCCTCCGCGAGCTCCGAATGTGGGAGGGACACCCCCAATTCTCATCAGCAACACCGATATCTTGGAGCAGCTGTATCGTATGAGAGATACCTAGAATACCTTTAATTCAAGATTGAGCACAGTGGAGCGTCACAAGACAAGGCGAGGCCACCGTCTTTCCCGCCATGGCCACGCTGTGGAGAAGGCTCCTATGGTTGAAGCAGATGCGCGAGATATTGGCGGTCAAGCTAGCGGAGGGAATCCTCGAATCACTATGCTACACATAAAGTATTCTGATGACGTTGAGCCTATCATGGAACTTATTTATGAGGACACTGACGGGAGAGAAATGCCTCGTATCGACAATCAGGTTATTCCACACCCACATAGGTCTGGGCGTACGATTGACAAGCGTCATCGTGCAGAGAATATCCAGAATCAGGAGGAAGAAATGAGAGATTTCTCAACCCTGAAAAGGAGACTTGGCATAAGATTGGAAGATGATGATTTGAGGATGTTGCTGCTGGAATGGCAGAAGGAAGGAAATGGTAGAGAAGCGAGGCCCTGTGATGCAACGCGTGTGCCGCCTACACATCCAAGGGATGATAGGGTACGGCATCGCGAACATAAGCATGCCCCTCCATGAGGAAGGTTTGAGAATTATGGCCGAGGCTATCTGGGGAATGAACGGGGAAGGATGAGATACCAGCATACAAGAGAGCCATACCATGGGAGATGAGAGGACACGCCCTCAACTGAAGAAGCCCCTGTCGTTTTTCCTGCAGCTTCACATAGTGCTACGGGCGATGGATCGAGGACGCGTCCTCATGACAGAGACTGCGCCCGAATTCAGGAAAGGTTGCAAAATAACAATGAGATGCCGATATATGGCCAGGAGGGACCTCGTGCACACAGGGATGTTCGAAATCAAAATGGTAATATCCCACAGCCGCTGCCTCAGGGCGAGGGGCGGCAAGATCCATCGATACACCCAGGGGGTAACCAAGTGGAACAACAACAGGTTGTGGAGCAACCTCAACAACTCAATGTTCAAACCATTCCTGATGTTGGAATATTTAATGTGAATGATCTGAAGAGGCTTCTCAACCATCTGGAAGGAGGAAGAGTTACAACAACTGCACAAGCTCCATCCCTTTTCTCTGCTGTTGTAAGGGAGGCACAGTTACCCGTCGGATACATGAACACGACCAATGACTTGCGTTTTCATGGAAACTGTGACCCCATGGAGTTCTTGGTACGTTTTAACATAAAAATGGATGTATATCAAGTACCCGACTTAGCGCAGTTTCGATATTTGGCAGCCACCTTTAGGGAATGTGCTCAGCAATGGTTTCAAAAACTTGGTCCAAGGATTATCACATCGTGGGAATAAATGAAAACTTTATTCTTGACTCAGTTTCAAGCTGCAACAAAGTATACCCCACTTATTACCACACTAGCGAATGTGATATAGAAGGAAGGAGAAATCTTGACATCACACTACAAAAGGTTCAATGCAGAATCAACCTTGGTGAGGGGTGCAATGGATGAGACATTAAAAATAATTCTTATAGCTGGTCTGCGTATGGGAACAGATTTCTGGAAACATCTGCAAGGAAAGGATCCTGTGTCGTTAGCTGACGTACTCGCGCAAGCTGAATCCTTCAAGGCGATCGAACAGTCACTTAATGAGACCAGGAAGAATGATAACACCAACAACTCAAAGGGGCAAGCTAAGAGAAGGTATAGGTCTGCAAGTCCAGAATATCAATATAATGCGCAGATCCGCAATAGGATAAATGCCACGAGCATGTGGAGAGAATAGAGTTCATCGTCAAATTATTAAAAGAGGATAAACAATCATACTCCCTTGACTGCATCCATTGATCACGTCTTTAAAGTAAACAAGGACAGAGGAATCTTCAAGAAACTGGAATGCTTGACCTCCTGACAAAGTAGAGACAAGAAGAAATACTGCGAGTACCACGAGTCTGCCGGTCATGATACTCATGAATGCCGTCATTTAAAGGATGAAATTGAAGAGTTGATCAAAGATGGATATCTGGGAGAATGGATCGATAAGGTGAAGCGACGCAGGGGTAACGATGATAAAGAAAAAGATGAGAGGCATCCCCCACAAGCTGATGCCGATGAAAATCCAGCGGATGTCAAGTTCCAAAGAGCTGGGAGTATTAGGGCATTTTTTGGAGGACATTCATTTGTTGGGGACAGTAATCGAGCGTTGGAGAGAAACGCAAGGGAAGCGCGACATCAACCACTCACCAACATTCATAGCTTGGAGGATAGATCGTCGAAAATATTCAAAGGAGAGTCTTCTGATATAACTTTCAGAGAAAGGGAGTCGAGATGTGTTTATCATCCCCACAATGATGCATTGGTAATAACCATGCTTATTGGAACAATGAATGTGCATCGGATTTTCTTGGACAATGGGAGCTCTATGAACATCTTGTACTACACCACGTACAAGAAATTGGGTTTTCCAGACAGTAATATGAACTTTGAAGATACGCATGTCTATGGTTTCACTGGGGAAGTAGTAAGGGTTATAGGTTCGATTAGACTTCCTGTAATACTTGGGAAAGGAACACCATCGGTCAGTCAAATGATCGAATTCAAAGTGTTGGATCAAGATTTTGTGCATAATGTGCTGGTGGGCAGACCTTGGTTACAAGCCTTCAGGGTGATAACCTCGATACATCACTTGATGATAAAGTTCCCAACACCTAACGGAGTGGGCAGCTTGAGGGGATCACAATACGAATCACGTGACTGTTACCATAAGGCTGTTAAAGAATTCCATAGAAGGAAGTATGAAGGGAAGGGCCTTCCCGAAGATGATACGGTGGATATTCAGGTGGAGCCAAATGGAGAAGTTCATGTCCACTACTTTGTGGAAGATCCCGAGGAAGAAAAAACACGTGCGACCAACGCCTCTGATTTGGTGCTAGGGAGTGTTTCGAGAATTCGCAGTGTAGAAGAAATAATAATGAATCATGAAGGGGATGTTGTACAGAGAGAAATTAATGGAGAAAAATTAGAAGGGAGGAATGAGACCTTTCAATGTTTGGAAATTGACCCCAAGGTGGATGCTCCTCAAAAGAAGGACGCGCCCTTGGAGAGTGATCATGTGCATGAGGTTGATGCTCCTCTAAAGGAGGACGCGCCCTCTACACCTGCAATGTGTAAAAGTATTCCTTGTCCTGAGGTAGATGCCCCTGCTTATAAGGACGCGCCCTCAAATAAGGGAATGGAAGTGGAAGACCCTCGGGACTTTGATTTCGACCTGGATCCTAGGATTCCAATGCCCACTGAGAAACCTGCGCCAACTGAGGACACAATATCTATTCCTATCGATGAAGATGATCCGAGCAAAGTATTGAAGGTGGGATCTCATCTAGGCTATGAGATAAGGGAAAGTCTCACCCCTTTTTCGATAAAAAATCTCGACATCTTTGCATGGAGTCATTCAGACATGGTTGGGATCGACCCGGGAGTAATGTGTCATCATTTAAACATCTTTCATAATTGCACAGGCATACGACAGAAGCGTCGCCCGGTGAGTGGGGAGAGGGAAATAGCTTTAAAAGAAGAGGTGGATCGACTGTTGGAAGTTGGATTATTTAAGGAATCTTTCTACCCCGAGTGGCTCACGAATCCGGTGCTTGTAAAGAAACCTAATGGGAAGTGGAGGACGTGTGTAGATTTCACAAATCTTAAAAAAGCTTGCCCAAAGGATAGTTTTCCACTCCCACGAATCGATCAGTTGGTCGATGCAATAGCGGGGCATGCCTTGTTGAGCTTCATGGATACTTACTCTAGTTATAATCAAATTCCAATGTACGACCCAGATTGTTAGGGCGGAAAACACGCGATAATAATACATGCAAGTATACGCATTCACAAGTAATATAGAATACTTTCTAGTTCGTTCCCACAGAGACTCAAACTAATTATGTTCAATTTACACTTACTCACCAATGTATGATTACTTCTCAACGTCAAGACAATAACATGTAGATTTGATTAACTAAGTATTAACTATAATTAATTACGAGAATTAAACACTTAATTGACACTTGAATTAACAATATTAAACACACATGAGATCATAACTTCATTACTACTTCCTTCAATAGTTATTGTTATTACGCTTAGCATGTAACGATGATGATATTAATCAAACAACACGAAACTGATAAAAGCCAACTTTCATTGTACTAATACCATTCTACCAAACATCCATAATTAAGATAGAAGTTGAATAGTCATCAATTATGTTGAGACCCTATATGTCTACAGAATTTGACAACATAATGATTAAGCATAAGTTATTCCTTATGATTACACAGGGCAAGTAAAATGGTTAGAGTTACCCACTAATCATGCATACACATACATGAACCTATGCTAGCATGGCAAGTTCTAAATCTCAAGATCCATCATCGCTTCACAAGAGATTAACCCCCTATCTTATATATTCGCGACACACATAAGACGAATAAGCACAACCAATACTAGATATCATACAATCATCACACACTAAGGTATTAAACAACTAACTAAAGAATTCCATAGTAAATCCGTTATGACCCCATGATCACGATTAGCCCATGATTGAACTCATCGTCACCATGGGTTCATATGAAAACATGATAATAACACACGAGAATAACTAATAAAAATACTTATTAAAACCAGAGTACGTCACAAGAGTAATAAGGTTCAAAGTAAAGAAAACTAGCATCCACTGATACAATGAATAAAAAAATCACAAGAAAACTATGCTTCCTCTTCTTCGTTGCGATGTGCTAAAACGGTCTTCTTCCTTGTCTCCTTGCTCCTCGATTGATACCACGATTCAACACTTGTGAAACGTCTCTGAAAACTACTTATATAGGAGCCCCACAAGTCCCAGCTATCTCAGAAGTCGGAAGTTCAACATGAATAGAACTCTAAAAATCAGGATTTTAATTCACGACCCTGAGCGGGCGCCCAGCAATCCTGAGCAGGCGCCCAGCCAGGCTGAGCGGGCGCCCAACACCTCACTGGAAAATTTATTATTTTTCTCCTATTTTCTGCTGCGTTCTGCTCCTAACTTCCCACTTGCAATGTCAAGCACATACTTAGGCCTATTCCTGAAGAAATCTCTCCACAAATGCAAGTAATACCCTGAAATGCACAAACACTAGAAAAAATGCATCAAATACACAAAATACTTGATTTCAAGACATCAATTAAAGCCATTACAAGACGTTCTAAGTGGTATAAAATGCCACTTATCACACCCCCAAACTTAAATCGATGCTTGTCCTTAAGCGTCACAGACTCAAAAATAAAACAAAAAAACATGCATGGATGCAATCTATATGAAATGCAGCAATCCCCCTCACTACAACTAAACCAACCAATTCACGACATCTCAACAAATGCAATTAGGCGACTAAAGATCAATCAAATCATGCAAACTAACATACACCCAGAAATGTGGTGTGTGCGGATGCTTAACAGATATGCTTCGAAACTAGATCAATTATCATAACTTGACTATCCTCAAGGCAATCACATGATTATACAAAGAATAAATTCTAGGCACAAAATGACTTAAACACTTCAAGATTACTGGAGCTTATTACGGAATCATGCTTTTATTCAACACAACAATAAATGCTTATTTGGCCGTGCAATGAGTGAGGTCCATAAAAGACTTATGCACATCCATTTAGCGAGCGTTAGGTTAGCGGATCCCAGACTATAAAAGCCTTAGGTCACTAGGCACAAAGTCCCCTAAGAACTTAATAACTCAAATACCAAAGAGCCAAGTCGTGATCAATTATGCATTAACTCTTTTTTTTATTTTCTTTTTTCTTTTCTTTTTTCTATTCTCTTTTTTTTTTCAAATTTCTGAGCAAGTGTGTTTCGCTCCATCTTGCTCAACCCTAGACTACTCGCATAAAAATACGAGCCGACGACTAGCCATTTGACGCCTAGCCACAATTAGCAATGAATTTCAATTTTTACTCCAATTTTTTCTTTTTATGCCTTTTGTCATTAAGAACCTATTATAAATTCTAAGCATAATCAATAGATTAACCTCAAAAACCATCAAACCATGACAACAATCTAGTCCTTAAACATACTCTAAGACTTAGTGAAATTACAAGTGTTTCTAGCATGCATGTCAACCTACAAGACTCAACATCACTCTAACGCCATCACTCGACTCGCATCAATATCACAAATCAATTGGTAAATCCACGCAAAAGGGATCATGGTAAATGCATGAGCTAAATGACATGATAAATAAATCTATAAAAATAAAATAAAATAAAACTATTTGGCAAAAATATGTAATTATATAAACTAAACTATCATGAATATGCAACTACATGACACACACACAAAAATATTCCTTAACTACCACCCTCAAACTTAAAATCTTCACTGTCCCCAGTGAAGGTAGTATAAAGGAACACAGGGTATACCTACTCGGAGAAATCATCATCATCACCCTCAGAGGGTGGAGTATCAGGAGGCGGATAAACAGAGTCCTCACCAAATACGGGCCACTGGATGTCCGCTCCAAGGCCTCTGAAAGCAGTCCCAAGTGGAAGGGTGAGCTCCTGAGCAAACCTACTCTGCGTCTCATACATAGCATCCATCCTCCTCAACAGCCTTCTATACTGGGCATCAGCCATCCCAACACCCTCCTGGGCTCTAGAAAAGCCTGCCTCATCATGACCCGACCTAGCCATGGTAGCACCAGCTGCTGGACGTCCTCCTAGAAGATGATAACCCAACCAATGCTCATCGGGCTCTCCACCCGTCCACTCCTGCATCGCATTCAGAGTCGCTGAATCAATAGGATCGGCTGGCATCTGCAACTACTCGTGAGAAGGCCAATGAACTCCCACTGCTCGGCATAGTTTCATGACAGTAGATGCATAAGGGATGTTCATGTGCTTCGCTCCCCTCAAAAACTTTAAAATTCCTTGGTAGATGAACTCACCAAGGTCCACATAATACTCCTCATTCAAAATGCCTCATAACAACCTTGCTCGCTCAACTGTAACCTCATGTGCATGTGAAGTAGGCAGAATATTAGCACAAATAAAGGCATTTCATGCACGGGCATACTTATTCATCGCAATCGCCGAAAAAGAACGATACTCGTTAGTTCCCGTCTTGAACTTCCAAACCGTGCCCGGCTGACAGAGAGTAGCACAAATCAAATCCAAATCAAACTCCTCGGAGGGCTTCTCATTCCAATTCTCCTCTGTGGGCTTCCTCTGTCGCTGCCCAATTACACGGCGAATTGCCTCAGGATGATAATCCACCGTAAGCCTACGAACAACAGTAAACCCATTCTTTTCAGCCTTTGCGTTCGCATAAAACTCACGAACCACGCTCATCGGAACCGCCTCCGGCGACTCATAAAAAGAAATCCACCCCTTTTCAGCAATCATCAGCAACAACTCACCATCCCTCCCCGATGGTAAGAATCCCCTCTCCTTCAAAATCGGCTTAGCCAGAAGCATAGTATACTCCTCCTCAGCAGTCCTATCCAACAAACGAGGTTTCGCAGCAGTACCCCTCGAAGAATCAGCAGTAGGCACAGTGCTGCTGCTATCAATAGTCCGGGATCTCTTGGGTGCCATTAAAACTGAGAAAAAGTGTTTAAGAGTTGTGTTTTTGAATATGGGAGAGAGTTTTAAGGTTGAAAGTATATGGGAGAGTATATGGAGGAGTTATATGTATATATAGGGCAGGGATTAAGGTTAGAATTTGATTAGGTGTGGGGTTTTAGGAAAAAACGTGGGTTAATGGGAAAACAATTCGTGGGTTGTGGGTTTGTGTTTTTATTTTTCATTTTCCTAATTTTTTTTTTGATTTTTATAAGGCTAAAAAAATTTCAGACACTGAGCGGCCGCTCAGCAAAGCTGCGCGGGTGCCCAACATCCTGAGCGGCCGCCTAGCAGAGTTGAGCGGGTGCCCAGAGGGTGTCCGGAAAAAAAAAATCTTGCCTTTTTTTCCTGATTTTTTTTGTGTTGTTGGATAGGTTACTAACTCCTAAGGGTTCCTATAATAACAAATCTTGGGTTGCCTCCCAAGGAGCGCTTCTTTTACGTCGTTAGCTTGACGTAGAGTACCTTGCTCAAGTTGACAATAAAACGGCACTAACCACTTCCCGGTTTGCCGTGTCCCCATAGTAATGCTTCAAATGCTGACCATTAACCTTGAATGCTTGGCCCGGATCAGTCTCAAAAATCTCCACCGCTCCATGTGGAAACACAGTTTTGACAATAAAAGGTCCAGACCACCTTGATTTCAACTTTCCAGGAAAAAGTCGGAGACGAGAGTTGAATAAAAGAACTTGCTGCCCCGGCACAATTGACTTAGGATATAGCTTCCTGTCGTGCCACCTTTTCACTTTTTTCTTGTACATTTTGTTGTTCTCGTAAGCTTGGAGTCAAAATTCATCAAGTTCATTTAACTGAAGCATTCGCTTCTTCCCAGCTGCATCTAGATCAAGGTTCAACTTCTTCAATGCCCAATAAGCCTTATGCTCAAGCTCCGCAGGTAAATGACATCCCTTACCATAAACAAGTTGAAACGGGGACATCCCAAGTGGAGTCTTGTATGTTATTCTATAAGCCCAAACAGCTTCATCGAGCTTTAAAGACCAATCCTTCCTAGATGGACAAACAACTTTCTCTAGAATGCGCTTGATCTCTCTATTAGACACTTCCGCTTGACCATTCATTTGTGGATGATAGGCAGTAGCAACACGATGATTCACATTGTAGCACTGCAACATAGAAGTGAACTTACGGTTGCAGATATGCGACCCCTCATCACTTATGATTACTCATGGCATTCCAAACCTTGTGAAAATCTGCTTATGAAGAAAATTCAATACTACCTTTGCATCATTCGTCGATAGAGCCTTGACTTCTACCCATTTTAAGATATAATCGACTGCCAGCAAGATGTACTGATTATTACAGGACGAGACGAATGGTCCCATGAAATTGATTCCCCAAATATCAAAGACCTCGACTTCAAGCATCACATTTAACGACATCTCATCCTTCCTCATAAGATTCCCCACTCTTTGGCAACGATCAGACCTTAAAATGAACTGATGAGCATCCTTAATAAAAGTAGGCCAGAAAAAGCCTGCCTACAGAATACGAGCTACTGTCTTTTCACAACTATAATGTCCACCATAAACTATGGAATGACAGTCTCGTAATATCCCCTCCGTCTCACAGAATGTGATACATCTCCTGATGATCTGGTCAGCTCCTTGTCTAAACAAATATGGTTCATCCCACATGTACCACTTCACCTCATGCAGAAACTTCTTCTTTTGAGTTGTATTCATATTAGGAGGCATTATATTGCTGACAAGATAGTTCACAATATCTGCGAACCATGGCTCTTCCTCCTGTACTGCGAACAACTGCTCATCCGGAAAAGATTCGTTGATCAATGTCTTATCATGTGAAGTAGAATCGGGATTCTCCAATCTAGAGAGATGGTCAGCTACTTGTTTCTCAGTACCTTTTCGATCCTTGATCTCTAACTCAAATTCCTGTAGCAAGAGCACCCAATGAATAATTCTAGGCTTCCAATCCTTCTTGGAAACCAAATAGCGAATGGCAGCATGATCAGTGAATACTGTCACCTTTGTCCCAAGCAGATAAGATCGAAATTTTTCGAAACCAAAGACTATAGCCAAGAGCTCCTTCTCAATAGTGGTGTAGTTCATTTGAGCTCCATTTAGAGTCTTACTAGCATAGTAGACCACATGAAAAAGATTATTCCTGCGCTGCCCAAGAACTACTCCCACCGCATAATCACTCGCATCACACATCATCTCAAAAGGCTCTGTCCAATCAGGTGCCGTAATAACTGGTGCAGTTATCAAACTCTTCTTGAGAGTCTCGAATGCCGTCAAGCATTCATCATCAAATTTGAAAGGCACAACCTTCTCGAGCAAGTTGCACAATGGCTTAGATATCTTCGAGAAGTCCTTGATGAAACGCCGATAAAAACCCGCATGACCTAGAAAACTACAAATTCCTTTCACAGAAATAGGTGGTGGAAGATTTTCAATGACTCCCACCTTGACCTTGTCCATCTCAAGACCCTTGCTAGAGACTTTATGCCCAAGAATACTGTCTTCACGCACCATAAAGTGACATTTTTCCTAATTTAACACCAAATTAGTTTCCACACACCTTTTGAGCACCGCGCGAAGATTATTCAAACATTTATCATACGAATTTCCAAAGACGGAGAAGTCGTCCATGAACACTTCGACATTATTTCCAATCATATCAGAGAATATAGCCATCATACATCTCTGAAAAGTGGCAGGTGCACCACATAAGCCAAACGAAACTCTGCGAAAAGCAAACGTGCCAAATGGACAAGTGAAGGTAGTCTTTTCTTGATCCTCTGGTGCAATGCAAATCTGATTATACCCCGAATAGCCATCCAGAAGATAATAATACTCATGCCCGACCAACATGTCAAGCATCTGATCAATTAATGGAAGAGGGAAGCGATCCTTTCTCGTGGCCTTGTTCAACTTTCTGTAATCCATGCATACCCTCCATCATGTGACTGTTCGAGTGGGGATGAGCTCGTTCTTCTCATTTGCTACCACAGTTATACCTCCTTTCTTTGGTACACATTGCACGGGGCTCACCCAAGAACTGTCAGAAATAAGATATATGATTTCTGCATCCAGCCACTTCAGAATTTCTTTCTTTACCACTTCTTTCATGATAGGATTAAGTCGTCGCTGTTGCTCAACAGTTGGCTTACTACCTTTCTCTAGTAGAATTTTATGCATGCAGTACGAAGGGTTGATCCCTTTGATATCTGTTGTGCATATGTTGTGTACTTGATGATTACATAAACAAAACATCTAAGTATAATTTACTTAGTGAAATTATGTAGCACTCAACGGATAAGAATTATAGTCCCGACGGATAACTCATTATAGTCCCGACGGATGATTAACTTATTATCCATCGAGTGAGTAGCTTATGTAATAATAAGTTTGTAGCACAGTTATGTATGCCCTTTGTATAGAATCTGTCATAGCATATAAGTCATGTTGACTTTAACTAGATATGCAGAATAGGTTAATTAATTGTACATAAATGATGTCTTGTAATTCTGCATAAGTGAAATAGAGTCAAGTGCCAAAATAGCTACCAACGGATGATTAACAAAGCCATCGACGGATGATCAAATGACTATCAACAGATGTTTAATATAGCAGTCGACGGATGATCAATTAAACCATCAACGGATGTTCTGAAAGTCTACGGATGATCATATGAAGAATTCAAACAGCAGTTGAACATTGAAAGCTGACACACAGCCGTCGAGATGTATACAAACACACCGTGGAAGCCCATTAACTGGGTAATAGAGGACGAAAAGCAGCAAAGCTTAAGACTGATAGTTTTTATATTTGTTCAGTCTTTTTGACTTTGTAATCTTGGTATTATATAAACCAAGAGTGTAGCAAATAGAAAAATAACTGAAATAGCTGAGAAACACAAAAACAGAGAAATCTTTGTAAGCAGAATCATTAGCATTTCCTGTATTCTCAGTAGTTCCTTTTGTAAGCAGCTGTAAGCAGAATCATTAGCAAGATGAACAAGAAAGATGTTGGAGTTAAGATTCCTTTTCTTGATAAAGATAATTACCATCATTGGAAGGTAAAGATGCATCTTCATATGCTTTCTCAAGATGAGGCCTATGTGGACTGCATAGAAAGAGGCCCTCATGTTCCAATGAGAGCTGCAACAGGAAACGAGCCATCTGTTCCAAAGCCAAGGCATGAATGGTCCGATCCTGACATTGAAGAAGTCAGGAAAGATAAAAAGGCCATGAACATTCTGTTCAATGGTGTTGATGCAGACATGTTTGATAACATCATCAACTGCAAAACTGCCAATGAAGTTTGGGACATAATACAGATAATTTGTGATGGCACTGAGCAAGTAAGAGAAAATAAAATGCAGCTCCTGATTCAGCAATATGAGCATTTTCACAATGAAGAAAGTGAGTCACACACTGACATTTTCAGTAGATTCCAAAAACTACTAAATGCTCTTAAGTTGCATGGAAGAGTCTATCAGACTAAAGACTCCAATCAAAAATTTCTCAGATCTCTTCCAAAGAAATGGAAACCAATGACAGTCTCATTGAAAAACTCACAAGATTATAAGGAGTTTACTTTGGAGAGACTGTATGGCATTCTGAAGACCTATGAGCTTGAGATAGAGCAGGATGAAAGAATGGAGAGAGGAAATAAGAAAGGAGGATCCATTGTACTAGTTGCTGATCTGGAAAAGGAGAAGGAAGTGAAGATGGAAGCTGTAGAATCAACTTCAAAGGTCTATGAGAATAAGGGTAAGGGGCTAGCTGCAGAAAGTGAAGAATCATTGAGCCAAGATGACATGGAGGACATTGATGGGCACCTAGCATTTCTTTCAAGGAGATTTGCCAAGCTCAAGTTCAAGAAGAACTTTGGAGCAGCGAAGCCAAATAGAAACATGGTGGATAAGTCAAAATTCAAATGTTTCAAATGTGGCTTGGCAGGGCATTTTGCAAATGAGTGTAGAAAGTCAGATTCTAGTAAGAAAAGGTTTGAGTCTGTGGATTATAAGCAAAAATATTTTGATCTACTCAAACAAAAGGAAAGGGCTTTTATTACACAAGAGAGTGACTGGGCAACAGATGGTTTGGATAAAGATGAAGATGTCAGCTATGTCAATCTAGCCCTAATGGCCAAGTCTGATGAAACAGAGACAAGTTCCTCAAGCAATCAGGTAATCACTACAAACCTTGCACATTTATCTAAAGCTGAGTGTAATGATGCCATAAATGACATGTCTACAGAATTGTATCATTTGCGTTTTACACTTAAGTCCCTCACTAAAGAAAATGCTAAAATCAAAGAAAACAACTTGTTTTTAAGTGAGAGGAATAATGTGCTTGAGTCTCAGTTTGTTGAGTTTGAGAAACTAAAAATTGAGTGTAAGATTGCCAATGAGGAATTAACCGAGTCCTTGAAAAAGGAAGAAATTTTGAAGAAGCAGCTCGAGCGTGAACAAGAGGTGATTAAAGCATGGAAAACATCCAGGGATGTTCATGCTCAAATCACCAAAGTTCAAGGAATTGAGTCTTTTTGTGATGAAGCCGGGAAGAAGAATAAAGAGAAACTAAAACCTATTTTGGTAGATGGGTTGTTGACAGATGTAGACTCGACGGATGATGAGGACTATCCGTCGGATAATAAAAAGTGTTATCCGTCGAATGATGAAAATCCTCATCCGTCGGCTGTAAGCAAACCCATTAGAAAAGCCAAATTAATCAAGCTAAATGAAAAGTATGGGTCTGTTTCCAAGAACTTTGTTTCAGGAGAGTCAAGTCAAGCTAAGAAAGGGAAAAAGGCTAATGTTGGTCACATGACTGTCAAACAGTTAAGTGACAGACTTGAGAAAATTGAGGTAAAAATAGAGACTAAAAGGAAAAATAATAGGAATGGTAAAGTAGGGATTAACAAACACAATAACTACACACCTGATAAATATGCTCCTAGAAAAATCTGTGTCAAGTGTGGTAGTGTAAATCATTTGTCTGTTAATTGCAAACCTGCCATGCCTACCCCCATGTCTGTTCAGTCTGAATTTCCCAACATAAATGCCATGCCTCCCATGCCTGTTAATGCGATGCCTACACAAAGTATGAATGCACAGTTTGCTAATATGCCATTTGCACCTAATCCATATTATGCTGCATACAATATGCCTCAAATGCCATTTAACATGCCTTACTGGAATAACATGTTTGCACCAAGCATGTCATTTCCTGTTAGCCATAATATGCATGATAATTCTGTTGTGAATATGTTGAGTACTTGATGATTACCTAAACAAAACATCTAAGTAGATTTTACTTAGTGAAATAATGTAGCACTTGACTGATAAGAATTATAGTCCCGACGGATAACTCATTATAGTCCCGACGGATGATTAACTTATTATCCATCGAGTGAGTAGCTTATGTAATAAGTTTGTAGCACAGTGTTGTACGCACCTTTGTATAGAATCTATAGTGGCATATAAGTCATGTTGACTTTAACTAGATATGCAGAATAGGTTGATTAACTGTACATAAGCAATGTCTTGTAATTATGTATAAGTGAAATGAAGTCAAGTGCCAAAATAGCTACCAACGGATGATTAACAAAACTTCGACGAATGACCAAAATAGCTATCAACGGATGTCTAACATAGCAGTCGACGGATGATCAATTAAGTCATCGACGGATGATCTGAAAGTCGATAGATGATCAAGATTCAAACATCAGTTGAACAGTGAAAGCTGACACACAGCCGTTGAGTTGGATACAAGTACACTGTGGAAGCTCATTAACTGGGTAATAGAGGACGAAAAGCAGCAAAGATCAAGACTGTTAGATTTTATATTTGTTTAGTTCTTTTGACTTTGTAATCTTGGTATTATATAAACCAAGAGAGTAGCAAATAGAAAAATAACTGAGAGAGCTAAGAAACAATAACATAGAAATCTTTGTAATCACTATCTTTAGCATTTCCTGTGTTCTTAGCAGTTCTATTTTGTGTAAGCAGTTGTGGGCATTTCTGCACATAGAGTCCTCTCGATATATTAAATATATCTCTGGTGGAATTGTTTAAATCCACCAGAAAGTTTTTAAAGACTCTTGTTTTTAATTACTTATGTTTTGATTCATTCAAGTTTACATTCCGCATTGTGCTAATCAAAACAAATATATCCATAATCGAGTTGAACATTTTTATTTTAAGAAAAAGGTTCAAGAATTCCATTCAACCCCCCTTCTGTAATTCTTGCTATATTGTTAAGGGACTAACAATTGGTATCAGAGCAGGCTCTTAATCAACAAAGAGTTTAAAGATCAAAACAATTCAGCAAGATGAACAAGAAAGATGTTGGAGTCTAGATTCCTTTTCTTGATAAAGACAATTACCATCATTGGAAGGTAAAGATGCATCTTCATATGCTTTCTCAAGATGAGGCCTATGTGGACTGCATAGAAAGAGGCCCTCATGTTCCAATGAGAGCTGCAACAGGAAATGAACCATCTGTTCCAAAGCCAAGGCATGAATGGTCTGATCCTGATATTGAACAAGTCAGGAAAGATAAAAAGGCCATGAACATTCTGTTCAATCGTGTTGATGCAGACATGTTTGATAACATCATCAACTGCAAGACTGTCAAGGAAGTTTGGGACACAATACAGATAATCTGTGATGGTACTGAGCAAGTAAGAGAAAATAAAATGCAGCTCCTGATTCAGCAATATGAGCATTTTCACAATGAAGAAAGTGAGTCACTCACTGACATTTTTAGTAGATTCCAAAAGCTACTAAATGCTCTTAAATTGCATGGAAGAGTCTATCAGACTAAAGACTCCAATCTGAAATTTCTCAGATCTCTTCCAAAGGAATGGAAACCAATGACAGTCTCATTGAGAAACTCACAAGATTATAAGGAGTTTACTTTGGAGAGACTGTATGGCATTCGGAAGACCTATGAGCTTGAGATAGAGCAGGATGAAAGAATGGAGAGAGGAAAGAAGAAAGGAGGATCCATTGCACTAGTGGCTGAACTGGAAAAGGAAAAGGAAGTGAAGATGGAAGCTGTGGAATCAACTTCAAAGGCCTGTGAAAGCAAGGGTAAAGGGCTAGCTGCAGAAAGTGAAGATTCATTGAGCCAAGATGACATGGAGGACATTGATGAGCACCTAGCATTCCTTTCAAGAAGATTTGCCAAGCTCAAGTTCAAGAAGAACTTTGGAGCTGCCAAGCCAAATAGAAACATGGTGGATAAATCAAAATTCAAGTGTTTCAAATGTGGCTTGGCAGGGCATTTTGCAAATGAGGGTAGAAAGTCAGATTCCAGTAAGAAAAGATTTGAGTCAGTGGATTATAAGCAAAAATACTTTGATCTACTCAAACAGAAGGAAAGGGCTTTTATTACACAAGAGAATGATTGGGCAGCTGATGGTTTGGATGAAGATGAGGATGTCAGCTATGTCAATCTAGCCCTTATGGCCAAGTCTGATGAAATAGAGACAAGTTCCTCAAGTAATCAGGTAATCACTACAAACCTTGCACATTTATCTAAAGCTGAGTGTAATGATGCAATAAATGACATGTCTACAGAATTGTATCATTTGCGTGTTACACTTAAGTCCCTCACTTAAGAAAATGCTAAAATCAAAGAAAACAACTTGTTTTTGAGTGAGAGGAATAATGTGCTTGAGTCTCAGTTTGTTGAGTTTGAGAAACTAAAAATTGAGTGTAGAATTGCCAAGGAGGAATTAACTGAGTCCTTGAAAAAGGAAGAAATTTTAAAGAAGCAGCTCGATCGTGAACATGAGGTGATTAAAGCATGGAAAACATCCAGAGATGTTCATGCTCAAATCACCAAGGTTCAAGGAATTGAGTCTTTTTGTGATGAAGCCTGGAAAAAGAATAAGGAGAAACTAGAACCTATTTTGGTAGATGGATTGCTGACAGATGTAGACTCGACGGATGATGAGATCTATCTGTCGGATAACAAAAAGTGTTATCCGTCGAATGATAAAAATCCTCATCCGTCGGCTGTGAGCAAACCCATTAGCAAAGCCAAATTAACCAAGCTAAATGAAAAGTATGGGTCTATTTCCAAGAACTTTATTTCAGGAGAGTCAAGTCAAGCCAAGAAAGGGAAGAAGGCTAATGTTGGTCACATGACTGTCAAACAGTTAAGTGACAGACTTGAGAAGATAGAGGTAAAAACAGAGACTAAAAGGAAAAACAATAGGAATGGTAAAGTAGGGATTAACAAATATAATAACTGCACACCTGACAAATATGCTCCTAGAAAAATCTGTGTCAAATGTGGTAGTGTAAATCATTTGTCTGTTAATTGCAAATCTGCCATGCCTACTCCCATGTCTGTTCAGCCTCAATTCTCTAACATGAATGCCATGCCTCCCATGCCTGTTAATGCTATGCCTACACAGAACATGAATGCACAGTTTGCTAATATGCCATTTGCACCTAATCCATATTATGCTGCATACAATATGCCTCAAATGCCATTTAGCATGCCTTACTAGAATAACATGTTTGCACCAAGCATGCCATTTCCTGTTAGCCATAACATGCATGATAATTCTGTTGCATCTAGTGGTTTCAAAGGCCCAACCCAAATGACTAAGGAAGAATCTGAAATTCCTAAGTCAAATGAGTTAAGACCTAAGAAACAGAAGAAGAAAGCTAACAAGGCAGGACCCAAGGAAACTTGGGTACCAAAATCAACTTGATTTTATTTTGATGTGTGCAGGGAAATAGAAGGAATCTTTGGTACTTGGATAGTGGTTATTCAAGACACATGACTGGTGATTCTACCCTGCTCACAGAGTTTGAAGAGAGAGCTAGCCCAAGTATCACTTTTAGAGATGACAGCAAAGGTTATACTGTGGGATATGGCTTGATTTCAAAGGACAATGTCATCATTGAAGAGGTTGCCTTAGTGGATGGTCTCAAACACAATCTGTTGAGTATCAGCCAGCTTTGTGATAAAGGCAACTCAGTAACCTTCAACAAAGAAACCTGTGTTGTGATTAATAATCTAAACAACAAAGTGGTTCTCACTGGTGTGAGAAGAGGAAATGTGTATCTTGCTGACTTCAACTCAACTAAAGCAGAATCTGTAACTTGTCTTCTCAGTAAAGCAAGTCAAGATGAAAGTTGGCTATGACACAAGAAACTATCTCATTTGAACTTCAAGACCATGAATGAGCTGGTAAAGAAAGAGCTAGTTAGAGGCATTCCTATGGTGGAGTTTACAAAGGATGGACTGTGTGATGCCTGCCAAAAAGGGAAGCAGATTAAAGCATCATTGAGGAAGAAACTTGATTCAGTAATTGAAGAGCCTCTACAACTGCTTCACATGGATTTGTTTGGACTAGTCAATATATTTTCAATCTCAAAGAAAAGATTTTGCCTAGTAATTGTAGATGATTTCTCAAAGTTCTCTTGGACCTATTTCCTAAAGTCCAAAGATGAGGCTAGTGAAATCATTATCAATCACATAAGGCAAGTTAACAATCATCCTGATTTCAAAGTTAGAAGAATCAGGAGTGATAATGGAACTGAGTTCAAGAACTATGTCATGAGAGCATTTTGTGAGGAAAATGGAATCTTGCATGAGTTTTCAGCAGCAAGGACTCCACAACAGAATGGAGTAGTGGAAAGAAAGAATAGATCTCTTATTGAAGCTGCAAGGACAATGCTTGAAGAATCAAAACTACCAACATACTTCTGGGCTGAAGCTGTAAACACTGCATGCTACACTCAGAACATCCCTCTGATTAATCAAGCAAGATGCATGCCACCTTATCAATTGTTCAAGAACAAGAAGCCAACTCTGAACTTTCTTCATGTCTTTGGCTGTAAATGCTATATTCTGAGAAATCAAACTGATCAAAATGGGAAGTTTGATGCTAAAGCAGATGAAGGAATTTTTGTTGGATATGCTGTTGGTAAAGCATATAGAGTCTACAATCTAAGAACCAATATTGTTGTTAAATCTATACATGTTGTGTTTGATGATAAAAAGATTGAAGGACTAAAAGATGGAGATTACCATGAGAGCCTCAAATTCAACAATGTTGAGATGGTCAGTGATGAAAGTGATGATGAGAGTGATCAAGAAACAGTGTCTAAAGATAATGCAGACAAATCTACCACAAATGAAGCACAAAACTCAACATCCGTCGAGTTACATAACGCTTCATCCATCGGAAGGCAATCTGTATTATCCGTCGGAAGACAACCTGCCTCATCCGTCGGTACTCAAAATTCACCATCCGTCAGGTTATCAAAAGGAGCAGGAAGTCAAGGCAGATCATCCATAGAAAGCACCCCAATCTCAAATCAAAGATCCACAAACTCAGGGGGAGTTTCTAGCAATCAAAACTCAATCACACATCAAGACAACATTGAGGTCTCTTCATCTAGGGCTAATCTACCTCAACCAAGAAAATGGACAAAAGATCACCCCTTTGAACTGATTATTGGTGATGTTTCTTCCAGAGTTCAAACCAGGAGAGCAACTCAAGAAGAATGTCTATACAGCAGCTTCCTGTCTAAGGAAGAACCAAAGAAGGTAGAAGAAGCCTTGTTAGATCCTGATTGGATTGTAGCTATGCAGGAGGAGCTAAACCAATTTGAAAGGAATAAAGTATGGAAGCTGGTACCCAAGCCTACAGGAAAGAATCCAATAGACACCAAATGGGTATTCAGAAACAAGATGGATGAAAATGGCACAATAGTAAGGAACAAAGCAAGATTGGTTGCTAAAGGCTATTGTCAGCAAGAAGGAATAGATTTTGATAAAACATTTGCTCCTGTTACAAGACTTGAAGCCATCAGAATCTTCTTAGCCTATGCAGCCCATGCCAATTTCAAGGTCTATCAAATGGATGTCAAAAGTGCCTTTCTGAATGGAGATTTGGAGGAAGAAGTGTATGTAAGTCAACCTCCTGGCTTTGAAGATCCAAATTTCCCAGAGTATGTCTATTATCTACTGAAAGCACTTTATGGACTGAAGCAAGCACCTAGAGCCTGGTATGACACTTTATCAAAGTTCCTTTTGGAAAATCACTTCACAAGAGGTACTGTAGATAAAACTTTATTTTTCAGAAATGTGAATAGCTCTAGCATACTTGTTCAAATTTATGTTGATGATATTATTTTTGGCTCTACAGATGAGAAACTTTGTAAAAAGTTTGCCAAACTGATGCAAAGCAAGTATGAAATGAGTATGATGGGAGAACTAACTTACTTTCTTGGTTTACAAGTTAAGCAAGTTAGTGATGGAATATTCATTAGTCAAACTAAATATATTTTTGATCTTTTAAAGAAGTTTGATCTAATGGATTGCACATCTGCAAAAACTCCCATGGCCACTGCAACTAAGCTTGAACTAAACACTACTGAAAAGTCTGTGGATATTTCAAGTTATAGAGGCATGGTTGGCTCACTTCTGTACTTAACAGCTAGTAGGACAAATATAATGTTTGCTACATGTTTGTGTGCTAGATTTCAGGCTAATCCTAGAGAGTCTCATTTGATAGCTATTAAGAGAATTTTCAAATATCTCAAAGGAACACTAAACCTTGGCATTTGGTATCCTAGAGATTCTGGTTTTGATCTAACTGGTTATTCAGATGCAGATTATGCAGGTTGCAGAATTGATAGAAAAAGCACAACAAGAACCTGTCAATTTTTAGGAGACAAGCTTGTGTCCTGGTTCAGTAAAAAGCAAAATTCAGTTTCTACTTCTACAGCTGAAGCTGAATATATTGCTGATGGCAGTTGCTGTGTACAGACTTTATGGATGAAAAATCAATTGCTAGACTATGGTTTGCAAGTTGAAAGGATTCCTATTTTCTGTGACAACACAAGTGCAATTGCCATCACTGAAAATCCAGTGCAACATTCAAGGACAAAGCATATAGAGATCAAGTACCATTTCATAAGGGAACATGTAATGAATGGTACTGTAGAGTTACATTTTGTTCCAAGTGAGAAGCAACTTGCAGATATTTTTACCAAACCACTGGATGAATCCACCTTTTCTAGGTTGGTAAGTGAGTTAGGTATGCTTAATTACTCTTGAATTTATCTGAATTATTTTGCAAGTTGAAAGGTAGCCAGAAATTTAACTGATTTTTAGTCTTGGATGAAAATTTTGGCTAAGTCAAAATTTGCATCTCGACGGATGACCATTATCCAACGAGTTGAGTCATCCGTCGATATACAAATTGTAAATAAAAATCAATTACTTTTCTGGAGTATTTTAAAGCTCGACGGATATCAACTTATCCTCATCCGTCGAAGTGTCTAAATCTTAACCGTTAATTCCCTGAGCATTATCCATCGAGTATACTTACAGTTTGTAAGCATTACACGACGGATAATGGGTAGAATTTTTACAGTTTATTTTAAAACGGCTATTTTAGACAATTTTTATTGGGTAATTTACTTCTCTTTATTATTTTTATCAGTTGATTTTGAGAAAAGTATAAAAGCTTATTTCATTCTAATCATTTTCTTTTATCATTCTCAAATTCAACTGTGTTACTTCATTCTCTCTCAAGCAAAAATCCTCTTTCTCTTCAAGCTTTTCATCTCTAATAATGGCACCCGTAGTTAAGATCATGTCACAGACTGGGTTCATCTATGAGAAGAACAACTTCACTGCCTTGGTCAATAAGGAGATTCAGCAATCTAAAGACTATCATAAGATGATGGACTTCGTGCACAACTGCAAGTTAAGTTTTGCCATGCTGGAATCACCCACAATTTATTGTGAAGTTGTTGAGGAGATGTGGACAACAGCAATCTACAACTCTACTGACAAAACCATCACTCTAACCATCAAAGCTAATGATTTCTGTATCAATAGTGATGTAATAAAAGCATGTTTCAAGATTCCTGATGATAATGTAACTGCACCACACACTGACACTGATATTGTCAATATGCTCTGTTAGATATATTTGATAATGTCATGGCTAATATAATTTATGTTTAGATTTTAGATCTTACTTAACAGGACAAATCAGTACTTAAACATTGATCAGTACTTATACTGGAAGTCAGGACTTAAGGATATCAGTACTTATATTATCAGGAGATAATCATCAGAAGTTCAATATCAGAACTTAAGTGCTGAAGGACGATCAGATAAGGACAGTAGCTGATTAAAAGAAAGAAGATCAAGATAAACATAAGAAGAGATATGCATGAAGAAGGAGTTCCGTGAAGAATGGAATACTTGGAAGAAAAGATATCTGATTGATATATTTTAGGAAGCAAAATTATATTCCATATCAATTAACGATTATCTTGTAACTGTGTAGTATATAAACACAGACATAGGGTTTACACTATAAGTGTTATCATATTCGAGAAGATTATTCATTGTAACCCTAGCAGCTCTCGTGATATTTGTTCATCACTGAGAGGTAACAGTTCCATACTGTAACAGAGTTTATTGTTTCAATAAAGTTTGTTTTCTGTTATTTAATATATTAAAGTTCGATTTGATTGTATTATACACTGTATTCACCCCCTCTACAGTGTGTGTGACCTAACAAGTGGTATCAGAGCCAATCTGTTAACACACATACAATTAAAGATCCAAACACAATCATGTCTGACACAGAAACTCCAACTAAGCCTACCAAAACTGAAGAACCTCCAAAGACACAAATTCAAAGTCGGTATGAGACTATCAGAGTTCCCATACTGAGACCATCTGAATATCCCATATGGAAGGTAAGGATGACCATGTTCCTGGAAGCAACAGATCCGGAATACCTTGATAGAATCAAGGAAGGGCCTCACAAACCAACCAAGCTCGCTGTTGCAGTTGCAGGTGAAGCAGCAAAGACCGTACCAAAGGAGAAGAGTGATTATACTGCTAAAGATATAGCATCAATTGCTAAGGATGCTAAGGTACGACACTTACTGCATAGTGCCATTGATAATGTAATGTCAAACAGGGTAATCAACTGCAAGACTGCTAAGGAGATATGGGATGCTCTGGAAACAAGGTGTCAGGGAACTGACACAATTAAGAGAACAGGAAGATAATACTCACTCAAGAGTATGAACATTTTGACTCAAAGACTAATGAGTCATTGAATGATTTATATGATAGATTTGTCAAACTTTTGAATGATTTGTCATTGGTTGATAAAGAGTATGATCTTGAAGATTCAAACCTTAAATTCCTGTTAGCTCTTCCTGAATGCTGGGATTTGAAGGCAACGAAAATAAGAGACAACTACAATCTTGATGAAACAACTCCTGATGAAATCTATGGAATGCTCAAGACTCATGAACTTGAGATAGAACAAAGAAGCAAGAGGAAAGGAGGAAAGTCAAGGACAATTGCTCTTAAGGCTGAAGAAGAATCTCCCAAAGCAGCTTCCTCAAGGAAAGACAAGGGTAAAGCTCTTTTTATAAAGTCTGATATTGAGTCATCAAGTTCTGAAAGTGATGATGACTCAGATTCTGAAAGCTTGCCTGAGACTGATGCTGATGAGGAGATGATGAAGCTGTGTGCTCTTATGGTGAAAGGAATCACAAAGATTGCATACAGGAAGTTCAGGAAGGGAAAGAAGTTTTCCAGGAAAGGCATAAGTTCTGATAAGAAGAATTTCAGAAGATCTGAAGGCAGAGGAGGAAAGTCTGACAGAGGAGATTATACCAATGTTAAATGCTATGACTGTGGTGAGAAAGGTCACATATCTCCTGATTGCAAGAAGGTAAAGGGTGACAAAGGAAAGGATCTTGTCACAAAGCAGAAAAGCTGGACATACACCTCAGACTCTGAAAGTGAGGAGAACTGTGCATTGATGGCAAATGCTGATAAAGAAAGTGCTGAGAGCAGTTCTGAAGCTGCTGAAACAAAGGTACCTCAGACTACTTATGCTTTTCATACTGATGATATTAATGAGTTGAGAAGATATCTTAAAACCATGTTTGTTAGTTATAGAGATCAAACTTTAACATGTGAAAGATTAACTTCTGAAAATCTTGCTTTTAAGAAAAGAAATGATTTCTTAGAAAAAGAGTTAGTCATGTTCCATCAAACTCAGAAGGATAGAGATGATGCTTTTTATGTCAGGGATGAAGTGCTAAAAATGAATGAATCTCTAAAAACTGAGTTAGAAAAGGAAAGAGAGATTATCAGGACTTGGACTAACTCTGGAAAAACAACTCAAAATTTGCTAAGTAATGGAAACTGGAAAGAGGACTTAGGTTATGGAGAAGATAAGAATGATAAAGGAACTGAAGAAATTAAGCCTGTTGTTAAGCAAAAGACAAAGTTAAAACCCGTTAAGTTTGTAACTGTAAAGTCTGAAAATGAGAAATCAGAAGTTAAAGAGGAATTAACTTCTGATAAACTAAAACAGGAAAAGACAGCTGAAGTAAACATAGGCTTAATGACAAAGAAGCAGCTTAAGCATAAGCTGAAATATGTTAAGAATGCAAACAAGGTAAAATCACCTAGGAAAAATAGGAATGGAAAGGAAGGTGTGAATAAAAACAATGATTATAAACCTGTTCCTGATACTTCTAGGAAAACATGTCATAACTGTGGAAGTTCTATTCATCTGGCTTCTTTTTGCAGGAAGAATAAGAATATTAACTCCTTACCTTCTAAATCAGGAGTTAAGAGTCAGTCTGTTAGATACAAACCACAAAATCCTTGTTTTCATTGTTGTAGTTTATGGCATTCCATTTATACTTGTAAGGAATATCATAGTTTGTACTATGATTATTATCAAATAAAACCTTCTTTGAAGAAAGTTTCCATTGTTCCTTCTAGTGTAAATTCTGATTCAAAGTCTGATAATGTAAGTTCTGAAAAGAAAAATGTTAACATAAACTCTGATGCTAAATCCGCGGCAAATGTTAACAAACTTAATAAGACTAAAGGATCCAAGCAAGTCTGGGTCCTTAAAACTAATAATTAGTGGTCTTTGTGATTGCAGGGCAACAGGAAAAATATTCTAGTTCTGGACAGTGGATGTTCAGGACATATGACTGGAAATAAGGCCCTGCTATCAGATTTTGTGGAGAAAGCTGGCCCAAGTGTTTCCTATGGAGATGACATGTAACACCCCCAGATCCGGGGTCGGGGATCCGGGTCGTCACGGTCTTTCTTTCCACAATATCACTTCACTTAATTAATAATAATAACCTTATGCTGTGACCCCACACTAACACACACCACAACCCGTTATAGTCTCAGAGATGAAATTTAAATAAGTACAAGTCTTTGAATCCACAATTTAAAAGTTATTACAACCCAAAATGATTTCTTGATAAATTTACAGTTAATTGCCATTATCTGCCACAAGTTATAATTATACATAATTGATTCTCAAAAGTAGATGGTCTGATCTACAATAGATCTACCTCTGCAGCTATAGCAGCTACAACAACAACGGGAAGACGCGGGACGCTTCCCACGCGCTTGCGCTGGGTCTGCTGGAGTCTGGCCATCTTTCCTAACTGTTGTTGTGTGATGAAGAAATAAAGCAAGGGTGAGCAGCAAGCCCACCAAAATAATATGTATAATGATTTACAATATATGAGCCTTCTCATAGTACTCATGAAAGTCTTGGTCAAAAGAAATGAACCAAGTTTGATATCTTAATGCGATGAAGTCGCAAAATATTCAGTATATATACATATATACTTTTCAAAATCTTGGAAGTCCTCTTCCATGCATAATATACACAGAGTTCCAGTGTATAACTGTATAAAAATATCGTTGCAAGGTGATCTCATATATCTAACCTTGTCTCAACGTTTTTCTGAAAATCTTTGTCATGCATAAGATAATCATTAACTAGATATAAGTTTAAAAGATGAAGTTACAAGATACCCCAAAATACTTATATCTTTCCCAAATACTACTTGAACTACCCCCGTTCAAGTTATAATCAGTTTCAAAGGTTCATCACATAGATGAGACTACAAGACAAGATTTGAATAGATTCAATCTTTGAATATCATTATAAATAATGAAGTGACGAGATACTTCATTAAGTCCCGATATATAAATATATTCATATATATCTCCCATACATTTCCTGAAAATCTCTGTCATGTAAAGTATGAACAGAGTTGCAATATCCAATGAATTTGGAAGGAAAAGAATTTTGGAATAAACCAGATATCTTGCTGATCAGGCAAAGATACCAATAAGTAACCTTTTCTACTGTAGATGGATGAATTCCTCACCGGTCATCACCCTGGCCGCATTAGGACCTCGCGCTAGACCGTTACCCGGCCACTCACGCGTTGATGGACTGCCACCCAGCCACTTACACATTCATAGACCGTACCCCGGCCTGTCGCTTATGCCGACTCAATCAGATGGACTTACTTCCCGAACATTGGGCAAGTAATCAAATTGTTTTCTCAAAACAGCAACCATGTTGCGAATATAAAATACACCACAGAGCCGGATCTCCAAGATTTTTGAGCGAATATTCAAGTCTCCTTCGAAAGGAAGATCTTAAATCGGAAAATAAGTTTTGGGATCCGCTCTAACTTTTAAAATCATTTTGAAGACTCAAAAACATTTTTAAGAATGGTTGGAGTAAAGCTGATTTAATGAAATAAATCAGTCCCGATATATTAGAAAATATCTGAATATTATTATTTACATAATATTCCCATAAAGAATAATCTTTATAAAAATAATTGAAGTAGAAGTTTTAAAACTTATACTTGAAACGAGTATTAAATAACCCAAGATACACTTATATGAAAGTATTATCTTTATTTGAATAATCGAAAATAAGTTTGATTATTAACACCTTATTCTTTAATAAAATAAAGAATATATTTCAGTAATAAGCGGAGTCATAATACCTCAAATGAATATTATAAATAATATTCATTAAATAAAATAAAGGAGTCATACATCCTCAAATGAATATTCAAATAATATTCAATTAATAAAATAAAAGGAGTCATAAGCCCTCGAATGAATATTCAAGATAATATTCATTAATAAAATAAAGTTATCGAATAAACCTTATTCGATTAATAGTTTTGAAAACTATAACCATATATATATATTTATAACTATATATATATCATATACTCGGGAACATCTACTCCCGGTTTTAGAAAAGGGTTCACCTTTGGGTCCCTATACTAAGGGTATATGCAAGTTATCGCTATTCTCTAGCATAGGTATTATCAACTGAACCAACAGATATATATGGAAAGAATACGAAACAGGCATGCATATATATACCATATCAGCATGCTTCAATATGTCGCAACATTTGCTAATTAACCAACATGCATCTATCGCAAGATAATGCATATACATATATTCATCACAACAACAGTTATAACGGGTAGAAAACTTGCCTGAGCGACTGGGGGTTACGAATGGCTCGGGACGAGTCTGGTAACCTATAAGCAACAAGTAAGTTGGAATTAAACCAAAGTCACTTGTAAATCTATACTCTAACCAACTCAGACTCTAACGCTCGTTTTGCGCTTACTGATTTGCTTAAGTCACCCGGGTACCCTCGGCTCCACCATTTTTAATAATTTAACCTTTACGAGTTTTAAGGCGATTCCTTCGCGAGTGTCTTACCAACTGCCTAACACACTTACCATAAATGTTTCATACATTAATTAACCATTTTTGGTCTTTAACCTATGTTTCAAAGTAAGGCGAGGGGAAAAGTTTCGTTCGCGAAACGCCGTTACTTGAAACGGTCGTTTCTCCTAAACCGTGCATCGGAATCGAACGAACTACATATCAAAACGAAGATCGTAACATGAGCTATCTAGACATGGCAATTGTCATAATTTAGCAGGGGGTTCTTGGGTCCTAATGTTATGCACAAAAACAGTCTAAAGAAAATCGGACGTTACGACGGCTATGTTTACGCGATTTCCAATATTTTAAACCATTCAAAACCATCCCAAATCAACCTCAAATCCAACATACAACCAACATCCATCCTTATCACATCATAACAACCCCAACCAATTCAATTTAATCATTCATACTTATGCCTAAGCTTAACTTTAATCATACTTAAGTTCTTTTAATCAAAATAACAACATTTACCAATCCAACAACATCCCAAAACTCACTAATCTCTACATACACAACCATCAAACCTCTCATGAACTACAATACTCATATTATGCTCTTAACATTCAACAACAAAGCTTGGTTAAGAGATTATACCTTCCTTGAAGCTTTTTAACACAACACAAGAACTTTGAATGCCTAAAGAACCTTGATCCTTGCTTGTATAACCTTAATCTTTCATAAAAATTCAAGAAAACTAAAGTTATTTCTTGAAGGTTACTATTCACCATCTTCTTCCTTGATTTATTGGAAGAGATTATGAAGGAATTAGGAGCTTAAACTTATAGCATATCCATATCTATGTACAAGGAAGCTTAGATAATTACCTTGTGATTTAACAATGCTTGGAACTTGATTTTTGATTTTTCTTCCTTTGAAAAAGATGAAAAGCCGAGAGCAATGCTTGAAGAATGAAAAATTTGGTGTTTGCTTTGATTTGTTTTGGCTAGCTAGGTTGTTTTGGTTTTGTTTTTGGTTAATTACCCTTCTAACCTTGAACTTTGTGTGGTTTACAATCATCCAACAATTCCTTCCTTTTTTGTCATGCCTATGTCACCTTGCACATGTCATAATGCTCCCACTTGTCCACACCTTGTGGTTTGATGATGTCACAATCCCTGGCTTCTTGTACAAGCTTGTCTCTTGGTCACTTATTTGTTTTACGGTTCACTTATCTTTCGTTCTCGTTTATCGTTTGAGGGATCATACCCGGGATCTTATTACTTAGGTTCCCTTAACCTTTCTCAATATATTATATTCCTTTTATGATCCTCTCCTATAATCCTTTAATTTAAATCCTTTTTCTCCTGTTACCTTTTTCTCAATTCTTTCCGTATCTAGTGGATTTCCGGGAAAAATCAAAGTGTTCGGAATTGGATTCTGACGATCTTTATATACACTTATATACCATATAGAGTTCTAATAAAATCTCAGAATATCCATAACAGAACCCCTACATAGTGTGGCATGAAAAGTTTTCTCGTTTAGCAAAAACACTATTCATAAGGGTTTCAAAATTTCTCAAAAATTGGGGTTATTACAGTCTCCCCTCCTTAAAAGGATTCCGTCCCGGAATCAGATAGAAATGAATAGGGATACCTTCTTAATATTGCACTTTCTAACTCTCAAGTCAATTTTCCCACATTGTGGTCCTGCCACCAAACTCTGCCTAGTTTGATAATCCTTCCCCTAAGCACTTGTTCCTTTTCACTCTATAACCCTTCCTGGTAGCTCCATATAGGTTACGTCAGGTTGCATGTCTATGCGCTCATATGCCCCTATTTATCTGGCATCTGAATTACACTTCCTTAACATTGATACGTGAAACACGTTACGAACTTGTTACATGTTCGGGGTTAGGGCTAGCTCATATGATAACTTCCCAATATGTCTTAATATATCCAAGGGTCCGACAATTCGTGGACTTAGCTTTCATTTCTTTCCGAACCTCATCCTTCCTTTCCAAGGGAATACCTATAACAACACTAGGTCCCCTACTTCCTATTCTTTGTCCTTTCGTGTCAAATCAACATATTTATCATGTCCATCTTGGGCTACTACCTGCCGTCCTCTGATTAGATCTATTATATCCCTGGTCCTTTGGACAACTGCGGGTCCGAGCATCTTGCGCTCTACAACTTAATCCTAACATAAGGGAGACCGACATTGTCTTCCCTCAAGGATCTCATAAGGCGATACCTCGATACTAACATACGATCGATTATCGTGAGATAACTTAATCTGCGTTAAGTGATCATTCCAAATTCTTTCAAGTCTATTGCACCGGCTCTCATCATAGCTTCTAGCATTATATCTTTTGCTTCTCACTACCCATCCTTTTCCAGTTCGTAGTCGTTACTATCTTCCGTACATAATATTATACTGGTTACACTTTTGCTCGTTAGTGTTCTATAACCTTTTAATAACCACGTCAACCTTAGTATCATGAACGTGTTTCCATTCTGAATACCACCATAACTTTACTACTCCTTTTTCAGCTGCTTCTATCTTTGGAAGCTTAATCCTTCATATAGAAGTAAAGGAATTTGTTGAGAGATCACTATGATCATGAACACTTGTTATATCGCTTAGTTAGTACAGAAGGTGGCCAGCCTTTAGTACTCGACAAGCAATTAAACAATAGCTGGTATCCTACTAGGCTTCTATCACACAGATAGATAGTCATTCGACAATACCTCCCCTTTCTGGAAGGGTTGTTCTTCTCAGCTTACATGAAATGAAAAGAAGAGAAAAGAACGAATTGAAGAGAATTGTATATATGAAAAAAAAAATATACTGCCACAAAATATCTGGCTTGGAACCTACCTCTGAACTATAGAGGTTTGTCATAGAAGAACAAAACATATAGGTATTTATATCAACATCAAGTATTATAGCATCGCATTTCACGTGCCTAAATATTTTCGCTATCCAATCCATCATTCTATGGACCCATGCTCTTCCTCGAGCTTATACATAATCACCTTTGAAACTCCCTTGACATCGAAAATCGAATCTGGGATCTCATTCTATATATCACCGTTACTAGGATTCTATGCTCGCACCGCAACCTTCCTCGTATAATAATACGACTCTCTATTGATAATAAAGAATAATTATTCACCAGGTAGATACTCTACTTAATTAGTCTATCAATGATAACTTATACACTACCACGACCCGATTAGTGGTACTCAATCTCAACACCCATTCCAATACAACTCTCATGGTTGTAATCAGCTCACTACTCGCAGAATCATTGCTGCCTTACTATGGTCCACCACTGACCCACTGTAGTCATTCATTTTCCCTGAAGTCTTAATAGCTAACCATACAGAGTCCATACATCTCGTATCAAATCCTTCTAAGGAGGTAACATAATCACCATTCCTGATTCATGAAGAACACTCCTGATCCTGACATACATACATGACATGAAGCAGATAAAAGTGCAGAAGAGTTTCAATCAAAACAACGATAGCAGGTTAATACCATTCTTAATCATACGCCCTAAATAGAAGAATTAACTCAAGGGTTCATCTAGTCCTTTTTGAAACATGGTCCTGGCTTATCTCAAGATAGGACATTCTAAGATAGATAGCCCGTTCATGGCAATTACACGAATTAAACCTTTACTGTAACACCCCCAGATCCGGGGTCGGGGATCCGGGTCGTCACGAGTTCCATTTCCCTTAATAACACCCAATCTTAATAATTACTCAACTACTCTGTACTGTGACCCCACAATAAATACACACACCACACGTTATAGTCTCAGAGATGAACATCCAAAAATAACCACAAGTCATTTTATTCCACAATTATCTGCCAATACACCTTAAAAGGTTTTCTGAATAAATTTACATTTCTTTGCCATTATTACAATTCATAAATATAAATAAATCTGGTCCATCAAAAGTTGAAAGC
Source organism: Apium graveolens (assembly GCF_009905375.1). NCBI lineage: Eukaryota > Viridiplantae > Streptophyta > Magnoliopsida > Apiales > Apiaceae > Apium > Apium graveolens. The sequence continues at coordinate 293,093,504 of NC_133652.1, read as the reverse complement.
CTAGCCTATTGGTAGTTCCTACCTCAGCTACGGCGGCATCAATGCTTCTAGAAAACTGCGGAACGTCTCCTAATCGCTTGCGAATCGGGAGCTTGGTTCTGTTCATCTTTTCTATCTGTTGTTGTGTGATGAAAGAAGAAAGCAAGGGTGAGCAGCAAGCCCACCAAAATAATATGTATAATGATTAATAGTATATGAGCCTACTCATAATACTCATGAAAGTCTTGGTCAAAAGAAATGAACCAAGTTTGATATCTTAATACGATGAAGTCGCAAAATATTCAGTATAAATACATATATACTTTTCAAAATATTGGAAGTCCTCTTCTATGCATAATATACACAAAGTCCCAGTGTATAACTGTATAAAAAAAATATCGTTGCAAAGTGATCTCATATATCTAACCTTGTCTCAACGTTTTTCTGAAAATCTTTGTCATTCATAAGACAATTATTAATTAGATATAAGTTTGAAAGATGAGGTTACCAAATACCCCAATATACTTATATCTTTCCCAATACTACTTGAACTACCACCGTTCAAGTTATAATCAGTTTCAAAAGTTCATCACATAGATGAGACTACAAGACAAGATTTGAATAGATTCAATCTTTGAAATATTATTGAATGAAATAAAGTTACGAGATACTTTATTTAGTCCCGATATATATATATATCCACATATATATATCTCTTAAACATTTCCTGGAACCTCTGTTATGTAAAGTACGAACAGAGTTTGAAACATCCAATGAATTTTGAAAAGGAAAAGAATTTTGGCATAAACCAGATATCTTGCTGATCAGGCAAAGATACCAATAAGTAACCTTTTCTACTAGTAGATGGATGAATCCCCCACCGGTCATCACCCTGGCCACATAAGGACCTTGTGCTGGACCGCCACCCGGCCTCTTACGCGTTGATGGACTGCCACCCAGCCACTTACACTTTGATAGACCGTACCCCGGCCTGTCGCTTATGCCGACTCAATTAGATGGGCTTACTTCCCGAACATTGGGCAAGTAATCAATTCATTTATCAAAACAGCAACCTTGTTGCGAATATAAAATACACCATAGAGCCGGATCCCTCAGGTTTTGAGCGAGTATTTAAATCCCCTTAAAAGGAAGATCTTAAATATAAAAATGAGTTTTGGGATCCGCTCTAACTTTTAAAAATCATTTTGAAGACTCGAAAACACTTTAAAGAGTGTTTGGAGTAAAGCTGATTTAATGAAGTAAATCAGTCCCCAGTATATTTAGAAAATGTCTGAATATTATTATTTAAATAATATTCCCATAAAGAATAATCTTTATAAAAATAATTGAAGTAGAAGTATTAAAACTTATACTTGAAATGAGTATTAAATAACCAAAGATATACTTATACGAAAGTACTATCTTTATTTGAATAATCGAAAATAAGTTTGATTATTGACACCTTATTATTTAATAAAATAAAGAATATATTTCAGTAATAAGCGGAGTCATAATATCTCGAATGAATATTATAAATAATATTCATTAAATAAAATAAAGGAGTCATACATCCTCAAATGAATATTCAAATAATATTCAATTAATAAAATAAAAGGAGTCATAAGCCCTCGAATGAATATTCAAGATAATATTCATTAATAAAATAAAGTTATCGAATAAACCTTATTCGATTAATAGTTTTGAAAACTATAACCATATATATATATATATATAAATATATATATATATATAAAATCTACTCGGGATCCTCGACTCCCGGTTTTAGAAAATGTTTTCACCATTGGGTCCCTATACTAAGGGTATACGCAAATACCGTTTATCTCTAGCATAGGTATTATGCAACGAATAAGCATTTGAACCAACAGATATATAAATCAAGAATACGAAACAGGCATGCATATATATACCATATCAGCATGCTTCAATATATCACAACATTTGCTAATTAACAAACATGCATCTATCGCTAGATAATGCATATACATATATTCATCACAACAACAGTATAACGGGTAGAAAACTTGCCTGAGCGACTTGGGGTGATAAAAGGCTCGGAACGAGTCTGGTAACCTATAAACAACAAGTAAGTTGGAATTAAACCAAAATCACTTGTAAATCTATACTTTAACTAACTTAGACTCTAACGCTTGTTTTGCGCTCACTGATTCGCTTAAGTCACTCGGGTACCCTCGGCTCCACCATTTTTAATAATTTAACCTTTACGAGTTTTAAAGCGATTCCTTCGCGAGTGTCTTACAACTTCCTAACACACTTACCATAAATGTTTCATACATTAATTAACCCTTATTGGTCTTTAACCTATGTTTCAAAGTAAGGCGAGGGGAAAAGTTTCGTTCGCGAAACGCCGTTACTTGAAACGGTCGTTTCTCCTAAACCGTGCATCGGAATCGAACGAACTACATATCAAAACGAAGCTCGTAACATGAGCTATCTAAACATGGCAGTGGTCATAATCTAGCAGGGGGTTCTCGGGTCCTAATGCTATGCACAAAAACAGTCCAAAGAAAATCGGACGTTAAGACAGCTATGTTTACGCGATTTCCAATATTTTAAACCATTCAAACCCATTCCAAATCAACCTCAAATCCAACATACAACCAACATCCATCCTCATCACATCATAACAACCCCAACCAATTCAATTTAATCATTCATACTTATGCCTAAGCTTAACTTAATCATACTTAAGTTCTTTTAATCAAAACAACAACATTTACCATTCCATTTCAATACCAATTCAATCCCAAACTCTAAATCACCAACATTAAGCTACCATATCACCCTACTAATCAAAATCATCTTATAATACATAGGAATCTAGGGTTTGGAGATGGTATACCTTCCTTGAAGTGGTGGGAGGAGCTAGGAAGCCTTAAG
>NC_133652.1:292668056-292790506 GCF_009905375.1 Apium graveolens | reverse complement strand
CTTTCTTTCTTTTTACAACAAGTGTCTTTGAGACACTTGAGGTGGCTTCTCCTTGAGATTGTTCTGGTGGTTGAGTTTGTGTTTGGATTTGTGTTTGGTTGTTGTGTTGGGGTGAGCTACACGAGGGTTTCCAATGGCGATTGCCTACAGCTTAGCACTCTGACTGTTAAGCAAACCATAAGTCTCAGGAAGACTTGCCAAAAGAAACTTTCTTGGAACTAGCTGTAACCTCAAAGGAGCTAAATTCAACCGTTTTTCATCTTATGAAATTAAGTCAGAGAAAGCCCTTTTTGTCAACTTAAACACTGACACTATTTGATTGGGGGGTAGGGGTATCAGAAAAATAAATATTGAAAATCAACTAACAGAATCTAGCATAATATACTATATTTCTATCAGCATTTATCCAATCACCAACAAAATACAGAACTACTCGACCATAATCATAACGTGAACCATGAATTAAGAGTACCCTATTTGTTTGTCATAATGGGCAAGGCATGAAAAATTGAAGATTTGTTGTTGAATGCCTTTGTGATGCAATCAAAGAAAAATTTCATTCATTCCTTATCCCGATCCTTTTTAATTAACCAAGGTTCTTCAAATCCTTGTCGTAGCCAATCTCAGTAAAGAATCTCCTCATCTCAGTATCACCTATCAGAATTGAGTAGGAGGTATGAGTAGGCAATTGTAATGCATCCCTTACAATTTGAGGAGTTACAATCTTTGTTGTATTGTCAAATTCAAATACAAGGCTTGGAGATCCATTAGCTCCTCCATCATCAAATACTCCAGTCCTCCAGATAGCAAGCACCTGGTCACTAGAGATTGTGGGTGGAGCTGTGAGAGCAAACCCAATCTCACTAATTCTAAGAAAGTCCTGAAAAATATGAAAATTAACTTTCACACGGTGTTAGTCAGGATAGCTGAATAATTGTTAGTCACAAACTTTGCACCACCATAATCAAATGATTTAGAAGCAACAAGTGAAATCATGGTTAATTTCCCAAGAAAGTTTTACGGACAGTATTTAGGGTTTCAGAGTTTACGGCTTTGAGAAGGGTAAGTAGCAGAGAGAAACAAATGAAAATAAGTAAATCATTATCTAAATTCAAAAATTGATTTATACAACACTTCTCTCCACTAATTTAGTCACAATTCAGTTTAATGGGACACGTATCAATAACCGATTGATTGTAAAAGTAATCATGTAGACGTGTGTTACTGTATTTGCAGTTCCCGAGAATAAAGTTGTGAATTAAATGAACGTGTTTCAAATCCTTACTCAACGTGTAAACATCTATAACCATGAAAAATTTCCCATCAGTGACTAACTTCAACCCTGTAATTACAATACTGATTTAAGCAATATCTTCATAAAAATAGCCAATCAAAGTTTGACCATTATCTGTATGTAATCACAACTATTAGGATTTATCAACTATTGACATAAACTATTAGTCAAAGCAAGTTAACTAATAATAGGGTATGTATGCATAATCAGTAGTTTCACCATGCAATTTTCACATAAGATCATTTAGCACAATTTGCATGTTATCATGACATCAACATTTAGCACAAGAATTAGTATCTAACAAGTACTGGCAAATAATAAGATATCATGCTTCAAAAATATAAGCAATCTTAATTATCAGAGTTTGAGAATGGTACTGATATCATTCCCAATTCATTCACCAATCTTGTGAAAGTAGCTTCACAAAGAGGCTTGGTGAATATATCTGTTACTTGATGATCTTTTGGAACAAAGACCAATTCCAATGTACCAGCTTTCACATATTCCCTTATGAAATGGTATCTGATACTGATGTGCTTAGTCATTGAATGTTGCACTGGATTTCCTTTCATTGTAATAGCACTTTGATTATCACAATATATAGAAATAGAAGAATAGTCTAACCCATAATCCAGTAGTTGATTCTTCATCCATAGAATCTGAGCACAACAGCTTCCTGCAGCAATGTATTATGATTCTGCAGTTGATGTGGAAATTGACTTTTGTTTCTTGCTATACCAAGAAACCAATCTGCCACCAAGAAATTGGCAGCTTTCAGAAGTACTTTTCATGTCTATTTTGCATCCTGCAAAATCAGCATCTGAATATCCAATTAGCTTAAAGTCCGAATCTCTTGGACACCATAATCCCAAATCCATGGTGCCTTAGAGATACTTAAAAATTCTTTTCACAGTTAATAGATGAGGTTCTCTAGGATCAGCTTGGAACCTTGCACAGAGATAGGTAGCATACCGGATATCAGGTCTACTAGCAGTTAGATATAGTAGTGAGCCAATCATACCTCTGTAGTTAGTTATATCTACCGAAGAACCAGTATTTAAATCTAACTTGGTTGCAGTGGCCATGGGAGTTGATGCAGTTGAGCAGTCCTGCATTCCAAATCTTTTGATTAGATTCCTGGTGTATTTGGATTGATTTATGAAGATTCTTTCATCAGTCTGTTTAACTTGTAAACCCAGAAAGTAACACAGTTCTCCCATCATACTCATTTGATACCTGGACTGCATTAGCTTTGCAAATCTCTCACAGAGTTTATCATTAGTAGATTCAAAAATGATATTATCAACATATATCTGTACTTATAATAAGTCCTTACCATGGTATTTATAAAAGAAAGTTTTATCAATTGTACCTCTTTTGAAACGCCTCTCTAGCAGAAATAGAGCAAGTGTTTCATACCAGGCCCTTGGAGCTTGCTTCGGTCCATAGAGTGTTTTATTCAGTAAGTAGACATGATCTGGATACTTTGGATCAATCAACCCTGGAGGCTGTTCAACATAAACTTCCTCTTCGAGTTCTCCACTTAAGAATGCACTCTTCACATCCATTTGGAACACCTTAAACTTCTTGTGAGCAACATAGGCAATAAAGATTCTAATTACCTCAAGCCTAACAACTGGAGCAAATGTCTAATCATAATCAATGCCTTCTTGTTGTGAGTAACCCTTTGCAACCAGTCTTACTTTATTCCTTGTAATAATGCCCTCACTGTCAGTTTTATTTCTGAACACCCACTGTGTGCCAACTACAAATCTGTTCTTAGGTCTTGGCACAAGAGTCCGGACTTTGTTCCTTTCAAATTCATTGAGTTCCTCTTGCATTGCTGTAATCCAATCAGCATCTTGCAGAGCTTCTTCAACCTTCTTAGCTTCAATTTGAGATAGAAAAGAATGGTAGAGACATTCATTATGAGTGGCTTTTCTTGTTCTTGCACCACTATCAGGGTTTTCAATGATTAAGTCAGGTATGTGTGACTTAAACCATTTTCTAGCAGATGGAAGTTGACTCCTTGAAGACAAACCTCCCTTGATCCATGAACTCTCTATTATTTCTTTGATTAGTACCACTATTGTTTCCTAATGCTCCCCCTGAATCAGTGTTCCCATTGTTATCAGTATTTGACTCATCAGAACTTGAGGAAGATGAGTCTGATGATCTTTTTACTGATGTTCCTTGAGTTAAATCGCTTATAGTAGTATTTGGATTTGATTCATGTTGCTCCCCCTCAACATATGCTTCAGTGTTAGAAGTATTTCCACTGTTTTGTGGAGCTTCAGAGCTTTGAGTGATATCAGGACTTACTGTATCAGAGGCAGGACTTAAAAGTTCAGCATAATGTATACTTCATTTTCAAATCTCAATATGTCGTGGTCATCTGCATCTTCTAGACCTATCATCTTCTTGTCATCAAAATACACATGTATAGATTCCATGACAGTTCGTGTTCTCAGATTGTAAACTCTGAAGGTTTTTCTGGTCAACGGATATCCCACAAAAATTCCTTCATCAGCTTTCAATTCAAACTTGGTCAGCTGCTCCGGATGAGTTTTGAGAATAAAACATTTACAACCAAAAATATGAAAGAACTTCAAATTTGGCTTCTTTCCCTTCACCATCTTAAATGGTATTTTCCATGCTTGTTGATCAATGTTGCATTTTGTGTAAAGCAGACATTTTGCACAGCCTCAGCCCAAAAGTAGGCAGTCAATCTTGCTTCCTCTAGCATGGTTCTTGTAGCTTATATCAGAGTTCTATTCTTTCTTTAAACAACTCCATTTTGTTGTGGAGTTCCAGGAGCAGAAAACTCTTGTTTTATCCCCTTGAGTTTGCAGAACTCTTTCATAGAGCTATTCTTGAATTCAGTTCCGTTATCAATTCTGATGATCTTTACTTTGTATGTTGATCCTTTTTCCAGCTCCCTCACATGATCAAGAAGAACGGATGGAGATTCATTCTTGGTGTGCAGAAAATACACCCATGTGTATCTTGTATATTCATCAACAATTACGAGTGCATAGCTCTTCGTGGCAATGGACATAACATTTACTGGACCAAAGAGATCAACATTGAGTAGATGATACGGTTCAAGAATGGAGGATTCAGTTTTACTCTTGAAAGAAGTTTTCCTTTGCTTGGCTTTCTGGCATGAATCACATAAGCCATCAGGAGTAAAAACTGCATTGGGAAATCCTCTTACAAGATCTTTCCTCATAAGTTCATTGATATTGTTGAAGTTGAGGTGAGAAAGTCTTTTATGTCAGTTCCATCTGTCTTCCATAGATGCTCTAATCAGTAGACAAACTTTTGAATTATCAATACTTGTGGAGACCCTGGCTTTATATAAACTACCATGTCTTACACCAGTCAATACAATCTTGCCATTAGACTTACTGACATTTTCACAATGCTCCTCATAGAAGTTGACATGATAACCTCTGTCACAGATTTGACTCACACTGATCAGATTATGCTTGAGTCCTCCAACTAGAGCTACATTTTTAATGATAATATTTCCAACTTTGATTTTGCCATATCCCAAGATTTTTCCTAAGTTACCATCTCCATAAGAAACGCTTGGGTCAGCCTTCTCCTTAAATTCTGATAGCTAGGGATTTATAACCAGTCATATGTCCTGAGCATCCACTGTCCAAGACTAGAGCATTCCTCCTGTCACCCTGCAATCAGTAATTTGAATCAATTAGTGTTTTTAAGGACCCGGACTTGCTTGGATCCTTTGGCCTTTTTAAGTTTGTTAACATATGCAGCATAAGACTTTTTATCAGAGTTTATGTTAACATCCTTATGATAAGTATTTATACATGCAGAAACAAATTTTGCTTTAATTAAAGAGGGTTTCAGTTTATAATAATCATAATACAAATTGTGATACTCTTTACATGTATAAATAGAATGCCAAACACTACCACAATGAAAACAAGGACTCTGTGGTTTATATCTAACTGTTATATTCCTAAATTATGATTTGGAAGAAATAACATTTATTTTTTTATTCTTCTTGCAAGAGTTAGCAAGATGATTAGTACTACCACCATTTGAACAAGTCTTTCCAGGTTCATTATGAGGGGTTACATAATTTTTATTCTTATTAACACCTGCCTTGTCATTCCTATTTATCTAGACCTTTTCCTCTTATCTTTCATGTGAAGATCCTCCAGCTTTTGCTTAAGCTGTTTCTGAGTCATTGAACCAATATTACTGATATTTTGTGAACTTGTTCATTCTTATCAGTAATTAAGTTTGATCTAGGTGCTGAGGTTGTACCAATATTGACTTAACAGTATTAGCACTAGGATTAAACTTAATGGTCTTTATTTGAACCTTGTTCAGTTTGACCTTGCTATCAGTTTTTATTGGTTCTGTTCTCTCAGTTTCTTTTCCACTTTTCTTATCAGAATTAGATCTAGCTGAATATCCTAATCCGGATCCCCAACAACCATTCTCTAAAATTTCCTGAGTTGACTTTTCTAAGTTAGTCCAAAGTTTAATGACTTCTCTTTCTTTTGCAAGCTCCTTCTCTAGATAAGAATGTTTTTATAACAATTTTTTTAACATAAACAACATTATCTCTTTCTTTTAAAATTTATAGCATGGAAAGCAACTCAATTTTTAGGTGATCATTCATTTTCTTTAACACATAGTTTTCACTTTTGATTATATTATTCTCTAAGGTTTGATCCCTAAAACTAACATGTAGAGACTTAAGAAATACTCTTAATTCATAGATATCATCAGTATCATAAGCAAGAGTAGTCTGAGGTACCTTTAATTCAGCATTGTCAGGCCTCAACATAAGCTTTTGTCATGAGAGCATAATTGACTCCATCATCTGAATCTGATGAATCATCCCAGTTTCTCTTCCTTGAGATCAAAGCTTGTTTCTTCTCAGCTCTGGGTTTTCTGCAGTCAGCTGCAAAGTGTCCAATTCCATCACAGTTGTAACATCTTTCTTTTTACTTGTCAAGTTTTCCAGATCTAGATTCCTTCCCATTAGTATTTCTCTTGTTGTTCCTCTTATCAGAGTTTGAGGAACTGGAACCTTTTCTGGAAAATCTTCTCCCTTTCTTGAAGTTCTTGTAGATAATCTTCTTGAAGCTTTTAATCGGTAGGGCAACCATTTAATCCATGTTTTCACTATTGTTATGATCATTGTCGGTATCTGATTCAGTATCAGTATTTGAGTCATCATCAGAGTTTGATGATTCAGTATCTGACTTTGCAATCATGGCTTTCCCTTTGGAGTAGCTTTTCCTCCTAGCTGTCTCTTTTGGCTTCTCTTCAACCTTGAGTGTAACTGGTCTAGATTTAGATCCTTTCCACTTGCTTCTTTGCTTCATCTCTAGTTCATGAGTTTTCAGAACTCCATAGATCTCATCTAGAGGTTTGTTATCAAGTTGATAGTTTTCCTTTATTTATGTGACTTTAAAGTCCCACTTTTCAGGGATAGCAAGTAGGAACTTCAAGTTTGAGTCCTCTAAATCATATTCTTTATTGACAAGGGATAAGTCATTCAGCAACTTCTGAAATCTGTCATAGATCTCAGTTAAGGACTCATTGTCCCTTGAGTCAAAGTGCTCATATTCTTGAGTAAGTATTATCCTCCTGTTTTTCTTGATAGTGGTTTTATCTTGACACTTTACTTCTAAAGCATCCCATATCTCTTTTGATATCTTACATCCAATGACTCTATTGGACATAACACTATCAAGACTGTTGTGCAGGATGTGTCTGACCTTAGCATCCTTCATGATAGATTAGATTTCTTCAGGAGAGTAGTCATTCATGTCTTTGTCTATCATCTTCTCTAGTTCTCCTACAAGCGAAACAACTACCTTCATTGGTCTATGAGGACCATCATAGATCATGTTTAGATATTCTGGATCCGTGACCATCCTGACTTTCCAAATTGGATATTCATGTATCTTCAGGATAGGCACCTTGATTGCTTCATACCTACTCATGTTGCTGCTTATCTGTGATGTGGCTGGGGGTGGTGGCTTCTGATTCGTATTATATGTCTCTTCTTCTTTGCCGACATTGTTGATTAATTTTCAGATCTTAAACTATTTGTACGTTAACAGCAAGCTCTTATACTAATTGTTAGTCCCTTAATCACCTATAGGGGATGAAAACATTTAATATAATCAATTCGACAAAGCTTCAACAGAATCAACAGTTTTATATTAACTGATAAAAACTTATTACAAATGTACTTTCTCGAAAAGAGGAACAAATATCCTTGAGAGCTGCTAGGTTATGCGAAAGATATAACAATGTCACAATGCTTATAGCATGAACCTAATATGTGCTTTATATAGAGCACAGCTACACAATGTATAAGGAATCATATTCTATCAACAACAAGGAAACTTATACAATGCTTCTGAGATAAAGTCCTTCACCGTCTTGAGTTCCTGTTTTCTTTTCCTTCTCGAAGATCAACTGATGTGATAAATACTGATTACATTATCCGTTGACATCATCATCCGTCGATATCCTTATCCTCCGATATCATCATCCATTGATGTCATCATCATCCGTTGATGTAAGTTCTGATATGAACTTCTGATAGTTTCTGCTTGATATCATCAATTGCTCCTAACACCTCTTTCTCTCAAATTTCTGAAGGTTCGAAGTCTTGGTCATTTTCTTCGCTGTTACTTTGTTCAAATCATCGATGTTCTCTTTTTGTACTCAATCGACTTGTAAGCTTCTTCTTTCTTTCTTTTTCATCATTGTATCTTCAAATTTTTGCATGCTTGATCTCTTCTCTCCACGAATTCGATATAAAATTTGGGTTTTTGTGTGTTTATTTTATTGTACATGCTTGTGTTTTGTAGTTTATTTTGTGTTGCTCATTTAGATATGTAGGGATTTGTTGTTTTTGCTTTGGTTTTTGGTTCGATTTTCTGGGTTTTGCTAAGGCTGTTCTTGGTGTTCTCGATTGGATTATGTGTAAGTATATGTAAAAAGGGGGATGTTTTGGTTGTTTGATTCTCTATAGAAACTGTTTCTTGGTTAGGGTTTTGTTTATAGCCGGGTTGGGGGGTGTATACCCGGCTATGGGTTGGTTTCATGCTCTTGTTTGTTTGGTTATTCTGGGAGAACGGTTGTACTCGGGTTGGAGGGTATACCCGGGTATAGGTGATTAAGATTATTTTTTGTTTTATTTGTTGATAAGTAGGAATATAGTATTTAGGGTTTTGCTAATCTGGATTAGTAATATATGGTCGGGTTGGACTTGTATTGCCGGTACGGATTGGCAGGTTATGGTAGAACTAACATAATGTACTTGATCCGGACCATTTAGTGAGAAAATAAAACTTGTAGGAATCCAGACTAATTCACATTGATCTTAATAGGTATATGGTCCGGACCAAGACTCATGATAAGAGACCGCTCTCCTGTTATCCAGGTTCCTCTAGCTAAGAAAGTGATCTAAATTCTTCATAGATAAGCCAATCCTGGGTAGAAATAGGTAAGACAGCTGCGACCTCTTCTAAAGTTATTAGCAGGTTCCGGTATAAGAAGCTCCCGGATCGATGTATACCATTTACTCCTGAGGGATACTGGATTGATGTGAAGTATCACTTTGTGACCAAGGCCCGAGATGTTTAAAATTATGTTTACTATCTGAGAATCAAGTATGAGAAGCAGTCTGATGGTCATCCGGGGGTGTATAATCAGGCAGAATTGGATCAAGCTTTTGCGGAGATGACCATAAGCAAGGATCACTATGCGTTGAATGACCATTTTGCTGAGGCAGACCCGAATGAAATGGATAAGGAGATCTGAGCCGTGTTTCAGTTGACCCCGAACATCAAAGGGAGATGGTCGGAACCTTATGAAAGGATCTACCATCGACCAGTTGATGGCTTCGTCCCGGTTTGGATGGAGCATCTGAGATCCGGGTGGAATTCCCGGTGCCACATGTTTATTAAACATATCTGTAAGCATGTTTATAGGATATCCCCATGCAAATTACTCCAAATAGGATCAAGTCTATGACTTGGTTCATAGCTTATTGTAATAAGGCCAGGTTCCAGCCTACCCTGAAGTTATTTCATCAACTTTTTATATTTGTCAAAATCAAGTCAGAAACCATTTTATAAGATCTGGTTCGGGCTGCTGAGTATGGGTATGATCCGGGTAGGTCTAAGCCAATTATGCACCAGACTTCTCTGAAGTACTGGAATGGGGAGATAATCTTGCTGAAAGATATAAATTTGGCTTGCCTCCCCTACTTCACTCTAGAGGGGATTCAAATAAAATTCCACCCGGCTGTTCTTGAGGGTGAAGCTATTGAGCAGATAAGGGATTTATGTGATTGTCTCGGGTTTCATCTTACCCAAGATACATTTTTGAATCATAAGACTCTCTTCAATTTCGGTTGTAAGTTTCTTGGTATTTGTTTTAGTTGTAAAATTTCTGCTTTCTGCATACCCGGTGATTGTTGTGATTCTATACCCGGATTGCTTATACCATGCTTTCCCGGTGATGCTCTGTTGTTCTGACTTGGTTTTCTTTGTTTTCTTTCAGTTTTCCCTCACTACAATACGGATCACGCTGTTATCATGTCTTCCTCTGCATATGCTGCTGCTTTCAATACCTTGGGGCTTGCTTTCAAGACCAAGAGCGTTGCGGTTGCTGGGTCTGGATCAGCTGATGCTGAGGTTGGTGCCGAGTCTTTTGCTCCCCGAAATGAGATAGATCCGGGTTCTGAGCCCATGAATGTTGACCCAATCATTCAGGAAATTCTTGATGAAGAAGAGCCTTCTCACAAGAGGAAGAAGAAGTCCACAGCTTGCAAGCCTCCCCGGGGTAAAATCATTGTTGCTGACTAGTCGTGTGTGATTCTGAGGGGAAGGATCCAGATGGGGAGCCGGTGAAGGTGGGTACTAAGACCCTGGTAGAACTTGCTAAATTAATGTCTGACATCCCGACAGACGATGATTGGGATGAGATGGATGGATCTGGGATGGCTGCATCCTTCAAGAAGGTTACTGGGCACTGAGGATAGGTAATTTGTCTTTAACTCCTGTTTTCTTACCCGGGTAGAGTTTTCTGACTTAGTTATTTTTTCTTAATTTCTTGTAGGTTGGAAGTGCTATTGCTCTCTTTTCTGATATAGCCTTCATGGAGGTCCGGGATGCTAACAAGAGGACATACTTTGAGAAAGATAAGGTGGATAATCTTAAGGATGAGCTCGATGAGGCCCGAGAGGGTTTCAAGACAGTTGAATTTGGGTTGAACAGGCAGCTTACGGAGGAGAATGACCGGGCTGATGGTCTTGCGAAGGAAGTTGAGAAGCTCAAGGATGATTTGGCTGCCAAGGAGAACTTGAAAAAAGAAGCTATCATTGTCGAGTTCAAGGCAAGTGATGAGGATGATATGGTTGTTGCCACGGTCGGGGCTCCTGATATTCGAAGGACATGGTTCCTGGATGAGAGGCACCTGAAAACTGACCCTGGGGCGAATTGGCCAAGTTTCATCCATGAGTTTATTGCCCCCAAGACTGCTATAGAGCATGGTAATGGTAAGCCTGAACCCTACAATGGTCGGAATCCCAGCTTTCTGTAGGTGAACCCGACTTTGCAAAGCCGTATGGGCTATGCCCATGTAGTTTATTTCCTTCTAGTACTTTGTTAATTTGTGAATGGTGTTTTGTAATTGACTTTGGTCGGATTGTTGTACAATACATATTGATGCTTTTATGGATTTGGTTGCATTTGTTAATTCTAGTTTTCTGCTTTATAATGCTTTATATACTTATGAAATATTTCAAGTATAAAATAATTGCTTTCAACCTGGGTATGGATCCATAGCCGGGTTGATGTTTTCTTTATATTGCTTTTTATACTTAGATAATATTCTAAGTACAAAATAATTGCTTTTAACCCGGGTATGAATCCATAGTCGGGTTGATGTTTGCTTTATATTGCTTTTTATACTTAGATAGTATTATAAGTACAAAATAATTGCTTGAAATCCGGTATGAATCCATAGTCGGGTTGATGTTTGCGTTATATTGCTTTTTATACTTAGATAGTATTCTAAGTACAAAATAATTGCTTTCAACCCGGGTATGAATCTATAGCCGGGTTGATGTTTGCTTTATATTGCTTTTTATACTTAGATAGTATTCTAAGTACAAAATAATTGCTTGAAATCCGGTTATGAATCCATAACCGGTTTGTGTTTGCTTTATATTGCTTTTTATACTTAGATATTATTCTAAGTACAAAATAATTGCTTTCAACCCGGGTATGAATCCATAGCCGGGTTGATGTTTGCTTTATATTGCTTTTTATACTTATATAGTATTTTAAGTACAAAATAATTGCTTTCAACGCCGGTATGAATCCATAGCCGGGTTGATGTTTGTTTTATATTATTTTTTATACTTAGATAGTATTTTAAGTACAAAATAATTGCTTTCAACCCGGGTATGAATCCATAGTCGGGTTGATGTTTGCTTTGTATTGCTTTTTCTACTTAGACAATATTCTAAGTAAAAATTGGTTGCTTTCAACTCTGGTATGAATCCATACCCGAGTTGATGTTTACTTTTTTATCAGTAGTGATTTATATAATTGTTAACTGAAACAAAAAAGCTCTTTTCATTTATCTGAAATTTTCTTCATACAAGAATTTGAATCATAAAGTGGTTGTTTGCTATAGGCTACAGGTTTTTGGTTACTTTTTTATTGCTTTCTCTACTGATAGAATTTTATGAGCTTGAGTCCATGCCAAGTATTGGGGATCTCGGATTCATCCATGTTCGTTAGCTTGTAAGTTCCTGGCCTTAAGACTTCTTTGACCTTATAAGACCCCTCCCACTTGGGCATCAGCTTTCTAGTATTGGTAGGATCCAAGGCTTCTGTATCTCGAAGTACCATGTCTCCAACTTGAAAGTTTTGACCCTGGACTTCTTGCTGAAGTGTTCATTAGTTTTTTCCTTGTATTTTTCCATTCTTGCTATATCCTGGTCCCAGACCTCATTAATGAGCTCAATATTTGTTCTGAGCCCCTCCTTGTTGGCTATTTCATCGAAGTTGATTGCTCGATGAGAAGGGGATCCTACTTTGATAGACATCATTACCTCTGTTATGTAAGCTAGCTTGGAAGGAGTTTCGTCTGTGCTTGTACGGGGACTAGTTCTGTAGGCCCATAACACATTGGGCAACTCTTCCGGCCACTTGCTCTTGCTTTCTCTAAGTCTTTTCTCGATGCCTCAAAGGAGGATCCGGTTTGTCACTTCTACTTGTCCGTTTCCATGAGGGTATGCTACTGATGACTTTTTGTGCTTGATACCCCGCTCTAAGAGATAGGATTCAAATTCTGATCCGATGAACTGCAGTCCATTGTCTGATACCAGGACTCTCGGGATTTCGAATATAATCAAGATATTATCCATGAATTTTATGTAGTCTTGCTGGTTGATGGTTCTCATTACCTTCGCTTCTACCCATTTAGTCATGTAGTCGATTGAAACCAAGAGGTATTTGAGATCTCATTTAGCCCGGAGGAAGGGTCCCATGGTATCTATTCCCCAGATAGAAAAGGGGGTTGGAGACAGGACCGAGGAGGGTAATACTGAGCTGGGTTTGGATACATTGCTGAAAGTTGGCATTGCTTGCATTTTTTCACAAATTCATCAGCATTTTGATGGATTGTTGGCCAGTAGTACCCCTGCCTTATGATTTTGTGAGCTGGATCCTTTGCAGATATGTGGTCTCCGCATATTTCTTCATAAACTTCCATTAAACAATACTCCGCCTCCGCTGGGCCGACATATTTCAGGATAGGGGAGGAGAAGGTCCGGCGATAGAGTAGTCCTTCTTCAAGAAAGAACTTTACTTCTTAGATTTTAATCTTTGAACCTTCCCTTTATCTTCTAGGATTTCTCCATGTTCCAAGTAGTTGATGAAATGAGTCATCCAATTCGGGGTGTTGTCTATCTTCAGGACCTCTTTTGTTTCCATAGTTGGCTTTTGTAATTTCTTAAAGTAGATAAAGCAATTTAGGTCTGATGAGTTTTGAACCAGCTTGGACAGGGTATTGGCCTCTGAATTCTCTTCTCGGCAGATTTGTAAAACTTGGCTTCGTGGTAACAAGGCAAGGTAGCTCTGAACCAAAGCTTGATACTTAGCTAGAATTGGATTCTTCGCTATGTACTCACCGTTTGTTTGCTTGACTACAATATGGGAGTCACTATAGATGTTTAGGTTTTAAAATCTCAGGGTCCTGGCAAGATTCAACTCCGCAACCAGGGCTTCATACTCTGCTTGGTTGTTTGTTGCTAAAAAGCTGAAGGATATAGTAGTTTAAATCATGAAGCCATCGGGGTTCTTTAGAATGAGCCCGACTCCTGACCTTTTATTTGTCGAAGATCTGTCGACCTTGAGAGTCCAGGCTCCCGGGTTAGGATCATGGTTGCTGGATGGATCAATGCTCATAGTTGTAGGCTCAACTTCTGGAAAGTTGCATTCAATGATAAAATCAGCAAGTGCCTGGGTTTTGATAGCAGTCTTTGGAATGAAATTTAGGTTGAACTGACTTAACTCTACTGCCCAGTTTACAAGCCTTCCCGAGACATCTGGTTTGTGTATTATCTTTCTTAAGGGTTGATCTGTCACAACCCGGATCTCTCTTCCTTGGAAGTAATGTCTGAACTTTCTTGATGCTATGACTAAGGCAAATGCAAATTTCTCCAATCTTGGGTACATGGTCTCGGCATCTTTTAGTACTTGGCTAACATACTAAGCTAGGTTGTCATTTTCCATTCTCTTCCCTAATCAATGTTGCTCCTACTGTCAGAGCCACTGCTGACAAATGATAACTCCGGCGTGCGGGACTGCTCCTTTCGACGCCGAGCCTGGACCTTCTTGCAGTAGTTGTGGTGTAGCTGATGTGGGGTGTCTGCAAAACAACACCGGAGGGGGGGTTTGAGCCCCGCAACACCTCCGATGTGAGAGTAATAACTCGCTTTGAGGAAGATGAAGATAGATAGGAAAGTGAGGTGGTTGTGAGTGTATACGTGTGTGCAAGAGAGCGTAACCCCTAAATCATTTTCCCTTGGGGTATATATAGCCCAAAGGTAAGATTTAGGGGTTGGTACCTTTAGATCAGGACCGTTCGTTATTAGAGGCGGAGGATGCCTGGATCGAATGGATTCCATACACGTGTCCAGGTAAGGACCACCTTTATGATGCACCTAAAGTGTGCTGATGCGTGTCATGCTTGTCTCAGTTGTTGGTTATTGATAACTGTCATTGTCGCATGCCCACGTGCCCTTCCTTGATGGGATGTGGGGTATGCCTGTGTTTGGGAGTGTTGGGTTTTATAACATACACGAAAGCATGGATAACAATTTTTTCGCATAAAACCCTTATTAATCGCATACGATTCGTGAATATAGTTATAGATCGAATATTAACCTTTAAAAGCGATCCAAGAATGAATACTAGAGGCTTCTAGCAGCTGCTCCTCAATGTGTGAAGCACTCTACGGTATCCACCAAGGGATCAGATCGTCGGATTGAGGGAAAATGGTGTAGAGAGAATTAGGATTGCCTCCCTCTTCAAAAATTCTTTAGAAAATTACGGCTAGGCTAATAGGGTTTATTATAGTGTATTTATAGACACAATTTCTAGCTAATATTTTTCCATAAAATAATATAATTATTAACCCCATATTTTGATTAATCTCATTAATCCATTAATTAATAATTAAAATCTCTTTTAATCATTTCTAAACTCTTTTGAAAATAATACTCTCCATAATTTAATTATCACAAATTAAATTATTAATTAATAATATTAAGAAAGCATCTTAATTAATTTATTATTTATATGAATCCTTTAACTCATTAAATACAATTAATAAATTAATCATATTTATTTTACATCGTGAGTGATACTTTTTAATATATCGCGACTATTCGGATAATATGAATTCACTGCTTAGAATACCAAGAACCTATTCAGTGAATAGTTACCGCATAATACATTCCTTCTGTCTACATTGTCCCGATTAAAAATAAGGCATGGATTTTGTGTCAAGCCTGTCTAATTTAATCATATGTTTTCCTCTTCACTATGCCTAGTTCTGTTTAATGAAAATTAGAAACTTCTTTCTAATTTCATTCACTTTGGCTAGAGATTCCTGAACTAGCATAAGTGGAATAACATAGGACATTCTCTTCTTTCATTAGAAGGAGCAGATCCCTTATTGATCATTCACGATCTTCGTGTACATATTCTTACACCCAAAAGAGCCCTTATTATTGTCCCTAGAGACTAAGAACTAAACCAAAGTATAGTTTGGTGTACACAAGATGACTATGATGACCTCAATGTTAGTGTAGGTGCCCTAGAGGCAATACATTATTCTTTTAAATCTTTATGTCAGTTGATCATTCAATAAATATATTTATTATGACCTTAATTACTGCGATATTTTGTTAGCATAATAAATGTCCTTAGAATTGTGATACAAAACATGACTTGAACATGAGATTATATAATATATCATATTCTTAAAGGTCCCTAGTCGAGTATTATTATATAGGACAATAATAATACATAGATAGACTAGTATGTTGTTTGACAAGATAACCACAACTCATTGGTTATAAGTATGGGGATACTAAAGTCAATACATAGGTACATGTGAGA
This sequence comes from Apium graveolens, assembly GCF_009905375.1. Classification (NCBI taxonomy): domain Eukaryota; kingdom Viridiplantae; phylum Streptophyta; class Magnoliopsida; order Apiales; family Apiaceae; genus Apium; species Apium graveolens. Next base: position 292,774,495 of record NC_133652.1, on the reverse strand, counting down.
GTACATGGTACTGGACAGACCCACAGTGAGATTCTTCATATTTAATAAAGTCATAAGAAAGACTCACAGTGATAATGGTGTAACGATCCTTTGACTTGAAATCATTATATTTCTATACGAGGATTAATATACTTTGACTACATTAAAAGTTACTTTTGATCGGGTGATGATAAAAGTGGACATCGGGTATATCATGAGTCGTATGAGAAATATGAATGATAGATAAAGGATTTAACCCTCCTATAATTAGGAGAGATATTATTGGCCTCTTGATTGAGTAAGATTATAAAAGCATGGCCATGCTCAAATAATGATTTGTCTTGATAATCTACTCATGGATCAAGTAAACCCGGATTAAATGTTGAAGAGGATGACTAAATACATGCCTCGAGTTTAATCTATAATATGTATGGTTAAAGGGATTATATTACACGAAAAACATTAATCACGAAAGGTTTTATCTAATCACAATTTAATTATTGTTTAATTGGGTAACAATGATGTATTACTAGATACCGCTCATTGTTTATAATTTTATTAGAGAATAAAATTATTGCCAATTAAATAATAGCCTATAGGGTCGCACAAATAGAGCACTTAATGGAATAGTTAATTTAAATTATGGATTTAAATTAATTGATGATTATTTGAATTTTATTATAATTAAGTAAGACTTAATTGAGATAATATAAATTCGAATTAAAAGGAATGTTTTTGCCCATAATAATTAAGTATGACTTAGTTATTAATTAAATAATAGAAATTCAGTTTTTATTATTTAATCCAATACCTACTAGGGTTGGGCTTTGCTGTTATGGGCCTTTTTAATCAACCATTATAAATACATAATGATATGTTAAAGAGGCTTGTACGTTTTTGAGAAATCCCTAGCAGCAAAGATAGGCAGAAGCAATTCAGATCGTCAAGAAGGAGGCTAGTACATCCATTCCGTAGTCAAGTTCGTGAGACGTTCTTGAAGGTGCTCGTGTGGATACCGTAGAGGTGTTTCTCCGAGAGGTAGACACAAAGCGTGATAGCTAGGATCTCCGTTGAGTTCGTGAAAGTTAAGCTCTTGAAAGGTATGATTCGTTATCTACATAATCTGCTCATAATTATACATGGATCCTGTTTTTGGGTTTCGAAATTTTTGTTTTATTTACGTTTATCCGCTGCGTTTTATGCCTTCAGAACCCAATAATGGTATCAGAGCTACGTGTATAAGGGGCTGATTTGGTTACGTATTTACTGTATTTTTACAAGTATGATTGTGTGATGAGTCTGTCATGATAACAGTTATGTTATATGAGTCTGCCATGATAACAGTTATGTTATATGAATGATATGATGAATCTGTTAATGATCTATATGATGATACTAGTATGTTTAAGATCTGCCATAACTCATATGTATGCGATCTCTTAAAATATGTATATTGATACATGTTTTTGGTAACTGGGATATGGATCGTGTGTATACTGATACATGCTTCTGGAATAGTATTCTGATACATGTTTTGCTAGTATTCTGATACTTGATTGGATCATGATAAGTGATAAATAGTATGTCATCTCTATATGATCTATCATGTTCTTTAATGGTTACTTGAGCATGGTGTATAATTATGGCCTTAAGACCTTAGTTGTAATGGTTTATTCTTTTGGTTTGTAATAAATACGACTTGCATGTCGTTTTCTATTTGTAGTTGTTTTATCTCGAATGTAACTCGAGTTCTTTTGTAAGTTCATTAGTATAATTTTTAATGTAACATCCAAGAAGGACAAGGGAAAGAGGAGGCATCCTATGGAGGCCAAGGAGACAATGGAAGCAATAGAGAAGACATATGTAATAGTTATTTTTACACCATAGATTGACCTTGATCTTTTCATTAGCCTGAAAAGATCACATGGGACTGGGCCATAACTATTGCACGTTTACTTTACGCACTTTTCATATGATGTATAAATAGTATGTGTAGAGTAGAAAATGCATGTTTTAATTAGATTAATGATGCATGTATGTATTAGATACATCACCCATGCCATGCCTTTAAACAAGATAAAATCTGTAACGACTCAAGATTTAAAATTAACAAACGATTATGAGATTCTCGTGTTTATGAAACACGGAATAAAATACGAATTTTCTTTATTTCTGACATGGGGTGATTTTGTCAACAACGGGTTCATAGAACTTGTAAGGCTGTGGGTTTTAAGCGAGACCGATGTGACTCCTCCACTACCTGGAAATCAAACCATTGACAAGTTTTGATTTAAAGTATTTTATTCAAGGAAAAATTGGGAATCTCTTTATGATGGGATCATGATCGTTCTAAATTAAAAATCCCTAAGTAAAAATATTAAGTTTTAATCAGATGCTTTCCAATGAATGAACACTCATTAAATCCTAGATCGATAAGGGGAAGGGCTGTCAGTGGCAGGGGACTCCTATCTATCGTGGTGAAATGCGACGAATATAAACGGTTATATTTGGACGTTGTATCATTGGGTCTAACTTAACTGAGTCATCATAATAAGGTGAATATAAACGGTTATATTCAACTATTATGAACTTAGAAGCATAAAGTTTGGTTAAAAATCTATTAGATAGATAAGATCAATTGTTGTTCACCAAATTATCCAAGAATTATATATAATATAATTGACAACTGTTGTCTACCTAAATAATCATGTTTTAATGATACCAGTGGTTGACTTAGAACATGACGAAATATGGATCTTGGCTCACTAGAAAGATTTATGGGATATACTTTCCGAATTAATAGTTAGGGCTATTAATTTGATAAAAAAAATAGTGGGAGATATATTATGAATATATCATAATCATATGAACATAAAATTTTAACTCAGACAATCTAATGTTTATTTTGCGCTTTTATTATTGTAGATACTGAGTAATGGCAAACAACACAAACACACTATTCGTACGTTCAGTCCTTGAGAAGGACAAGCTGACAGGAGGAAACAACTTCCTAGACTGGCAGTGGAATTTGAGGATTGTCCTCAGGCAGGAGCGCAAGCTTCATGTCATTGATATTCCTCCTCCAGGCCCCCTTCCTGAGGGTGCTACTGCTGATGAACGAGCAGCACGCACAAGGGATGAGAATGATGCAAATGATGTTGCATGTCTTATGTTGGCAACTATGAGTGCTGAGCTTCAAAGACAGCATGTGCATATGGATGCATATACTATCAATGAGCACTTGCAAAGCATGTTTGCAAGCCAAACTCGTCAAGAAAGGTTCAACACGAGTAAGTCACTTTTTAATTGCAAACAAGGGGCGAGTTAACCAGTTGGCCCACATGTTCTGAAGATGATTGGTTACATTGAGTACCTTGAAACTTTGGGTTTCCCGATTGGTCCGGAAACTGGTATTGACCTAATCATGAATTCTTTGAACAACAAATTCACTCAGTTTGTTGTGAACTACAATATGAATGAATTTGACAAAACACCTACTGAATTGTTACATATGTTGAGAACATATGAGACAAACATGAAGACAGCTGAACCTGCTCCCATACTGATGGTGGGAAATAAAGGTAAGGCCAAAAGGAAGGGCAAATGGAAGGGTAAGAAGAAGATTGGATCTGATTCTACACCCAAGCCAAAGTCAGGTCCCAAACAGGCTTTAAAGCCTAAAGGTGGTGTGGCCAAGGGTGAATGTCACTACTGTAAGAAAGATGGTCACTAGAAGAGAAAATGTCCAATTTACTTGGAGGATCTGAAGAAAAAGAAAGCAGATCAGATTTCTGGATCAGGTATTTATGTTATAGAAGTCAATTTGTCTATTTCTACATCTTGGGTATTTGATACTGGATGTGCTTCTCACATTTGTATAAATGTGCAGGGCCTGCAGAGAAGTAGAACTTTGGCTAAGGGAGAAGTGGACCTAAGAGTAGGCAATGGAGCAAAAGTTGCTGCTTTAGCTGTAGGGACTTATTATTTATATATGCCCTCTGGGCTTGTTTTAGAACTAGAAGACTATTTTTACGTGCCTGCGATTCACAGAAACATTATTTCTGTTTCTTTTTTGGACAAGAAAGGTTTTTCATTTACAATAAAGAACAACAGTTGCTCTTTTGCTTTGAATGATTTAACTTATGGTGTTGTGCATTTATTTAATGGTTTATATGTTCTTGATTTAGATAACCCTATCCGTAATATAGAAAACAAACGACTTAAAATGAATGACTCAAATCAAACATACATCTGGCATTGTCGTCTATGCCACATAAATGAGAAACGCATATCCAAATTACATAAGGATGGATACTTGGATAAGTTTGATTTTGAATCATACCAAGAATGCGAATCTTGTTTGCTTGGTAAGATGACTAAAGCCCCTTTCACTGGTAAGGGTCAAAGGGCCACTAAATGTTTGGAGCTAATACATAGTGATGTATGTGGCCCAATGCGTGTAATGGCTAGAGGAGGCTACTACTACTTCATAACATTTACTGATGATTTCAGTATATATGGATATGTATATCTTATGAAGAACAAATCCGATTCTTTTGAAAAATTTAAAGAATACAAGGTTGAAGTAGAGAAGCAAATTGGCGGAGATGCAAGTATTAAGATCTTACGATCCGATCGTGGGGGTGAATACTTAAGCACCGAATTTAGAGAGTATTTGAAAGAGTGTGGTATTGTATCACAACTCACTCCGCCAGGAACACCTCAATGGAATGGAGTTTCAGAGAGGAGAAATCGCACCTTGTTGGACATGGTGCGATCGATGATGAGTCATACAGATCTTCCAATTGGTTTCTGGGGTTACGCTCTAGAAACAGCGGCTTTCACACTTAACCGTGTTCCTACTAAGAAGGTTCAAAAGACTCCATATGAGATATGGAAGGAGAAACGGTCAGGCATGAACTTTATGAAAGTTTGGGGATGTAAGGCGTTTGTTGAAACGTCAAGAATCTGACAAGCTTGGACCTAAATCCGAAGAGTGCATTTTTGTAGGATACCCTAATGAAACAAAGGCATATTATTTTTATAGTCCTTCTGAGCAGAAAGTGTTTATTGCTCAAGATGCTGTCTTCATGGAAAGAGATTTTGTTTCCAAAAGAAACAGTGGGAGAACTATAGATCTCGATGAAGATCGAGAACCGCAAAATAGCATTGAACCTGAAGTGGAACAAGAGCAGAATAATGATAATGCTCAACAAACACAGGTTGTTCGTAGATCTGGTAGATTTCGCCATGAGCCAGAGAGATATGGATTTCTCATGACTCGGTGTGGTGATTTGATGCTCATAGATGAAGATGAGCCTCTCACATACCAAGATGCTATGAACAGTCCAGACTCTAAGAGATGGCTTGAAGCCATGAAATCCGAGATAGATTCCATGTACGAAAACCAAGTATGGACTTTGGTTGATCCACCCATAGGGTGCAAATGGGTTTTTAAGAAGAAAAAGGGCATGGATGGAAATGTTCAGACCTATAAAGCTAGGCTGGTTGCAAAAGGTTTCAAACAAATTCATGGTATTGACTATGATGAAACTTTCTCACCAGTGGCTATGGTCAAGCCTATAAGGATTTTACTTCCTATTGCAGCATTCCATGATTATGAAATCTGGAAAATGGATGTCAAAATAGCCTTCCTTAATGGAAGCCCTGAAGAGGATGTGTACATGACACAACCTGAGGGTTTTGTCGATCCAAGGAATGCTGGCAAGGTATGTAAATTGCGTCGATCCATTTATGGATTGAAGCAATCCTCTAGGAGATGGAATATCTGTTTTGATGAAATAGTCACAGAGTATGGCTTTGTTCAAAACGAAGATGAACCGTGTGTTTACAAGAAGGTTAGTGGGAGCTATGTGGCATTCATAGTACTATATGTTGATGATATACTACTAATGGGGAATGACATACCTTCTCTAAAGGCTGTTAAGACTTGGTTAGGGAGCAATTTCTCCATTAAAGACCTAGGAGATGCATCCTACATTCTAGGAATGAGGATCTATAGAGAAAGATCTAGAAGGATGATCGGTCTAAGTCAGAGCACATACATTGATAAGGTTTTGCATCGTTTTGGAATGCAAAATGCAAAAAGGGGATATGTCCCCGTGTCTCAAGGGATAACGATCTCTAAGGACCAGTGTCCGAAATCATTGGATGAGAAGGACCACATGAATAAAGTTCCATATACTTCAGCAATTGGATCTATCATGTATGCAATGGTATGTACTCGCCCAGATGTCTCGTATGCTTTGAGCATGACGAGCAGATACCAGTCTAATCCGGGTGAAGGTCACTGGACGACAGTTAAGAATATTCTTAAGTACCTGAAAAGAACTAAAGATTCATTCTTGGTGTATGGAGGAGAAGAGAAACTCGTTGTAAAAGGTTACACCGATGCAAGTTTCCAAACAGACAGAGATGATACTGTATCACAGTCTGGTTTTGTGTTTTGTCTAAACGGAGGTGCTGTAAGCTGGAAGAGTTCAAAGCAAGAAACAGTAGTTGATTCTACAATGGAGGCTGAGTACATTGCAGCTTGTGAAGCAGCTAAGGAGGCCGTTTGGATTCAAAAGTTCATTTCTGATTTGGGAGTGGTTCCATCGATCGCAGATCCCATTGATCTATACTGCAATAATAATTGAGCCATTGCACAGGCTAAAGAACCTAGATCACACTCGCGGGCTAAACATATACTCAGGAGATTTCACCTTATTCGTGAGATTAATGAAAGGGGTGATATACACATATGTAAAGTGCACACAAATGATAACATTGCAGACCCACTGACCAAAGGCTTGTCGCAGCAGAAGCACGATGGTCACACTAGTTCCATGGGTATTAGATATATGGGTGATTGGCTCTAGTGCAAGTGGGAGATTGTTAGTTTAGGTGCCCTAGAGGCAATACATTATTCTTTTAAATCTTTATGTCAGTTGATCATTCAATAAATGTATTTATTATGACCTTAATTACTGCGATATTTTGTTAGCATAATAAATGTCCTTAGAATTATGATACAAATTGTATAGTTTAAGTACATGACTAGAACTTGAGATTATATAATATATCATATTCTTAAAGGTCCCTAGTCGAGTATTATTATATAGGACAATAATAATACATAGATAGACTAGTATGTTGTTTGACAAGATAACCACAACTCATTGGTTATAAGTATGGGGATACTAAAGTCAATACATAGGTACATGTGAGAGTACATGGTACTGGACAGACCCACAGTGAGATTCTTCATGTTTAATAAAGTCATAAGAAAGACTCACAGTGATAATGGTGTAACGATCCTTTGACTTGAAATCATTATATTTCTATACGAGGATTAATATACTTTGACTACATTAAAAGTTACTTTTGATCGGGTGATGATAAAAGTGGACATCGGGTATATCATGAGTCGTATGAGAAATATGAATGATAGATAAAGGATTTAACCCTCCTATAATTAGGAGAGATATTATTGGCCTCTTGATTGAGTGAGATTATAAAAGCATGGACATGCTCAAATAATGATTTATCTTGATAATCTACTCATGGATCAAGTAAACCCGGATTAAATGTTGAAGAGGATGACTAAATACATGCCTCGAGTTTAATCTATAATATGTATGGTTAAAGGGATTATATTACACGAAAAACATTAATCACGAAAGGTTTTATCTAATCACGATTTAATTATTGTTTAATTGGGTAACAATGATGTATTACTAGATACCGCTCATTGTTTATAATTTTATTCTCAATTAAATAATAGCCTATAGGGTCGCACAAATAGAGCACTTAATGGAATAGTTAATTTAAATTATGGATTTAAATTAATTGATGATTATTTGAATTTTATTATAATTAAGTAAGACTTAATTGAGATAATATAAATTCGAATTAAAAGGAATGTTTTTGCCCATAATAATTAAGTATGACTTAGTTATTAATTAAATAATAGAAATTCGTTTTTATTATTTAATCCAATACCTACTAGGGTTGGGCTTTGCTGTTATGGGCCTTTTTAATCAGCCATTATAAATACATAATGATATGTTAAAGAGGCTTGTACGTTTTTGAGAAAACCCTAGCAGCAAAGATAGGCAGAGGCAATTCAGATCGTCAAGAAGGAGGCTAGTACATCCATTCCGTAGTCAAGTTCGTGAGACGTTCTTGAAGGTGCTCGTGTGGATACCGTAGAGGTGTTTCTCCGAGAGGTAGACACAAAGCGTGATAGCTAGGATCTCCGTTGAGTTCGTGAAAGTTAAGCTCTTGAAAGGTATGATTCGTTATCTACATAATCTGCCCATAATTATACATGGATCCTGTTTTGGGTTTCGAAATTTTTGTTTTATTTACGTTTATCCGCTGCGTTTTATGCCTTCGGAACCCAACACTCAAGTCTAAGGGCACTTATACAACTATCACTATGTGAACAACTACTGACACGTGAGTGAAGTCCATCAGTTGTTCAACTGTGCGAGTCATGTTCAGTGAACTTATTCTATAATAAGCACCTACATGCTAGTTATAGTGTCACCACACAAATGTCTATGAGAACAGACATCCTTCATAATGAAGCAAGCATAGTATGTACCGATATTTGCGGATCACTAATTACCAGTTAGTAATCCTACGACTGAGAACTATTTAAGTTTAGAGTTATCATCTTTTAGGTCTCATTATTATGATCTCATCATAATCCATAAAATATTTAATCTAAACTATGATCTATCTTATTTAAACACGTAAATGGATAAAGCCCGTAATAAAAACAAAACAAGTCTTTTATTAATATAATTGAAATCAAAACAGATTACATAAAATTTATTCCTTAATCATCATGCATGATTGGACTTATGACACATCTCCTTCAAAGAGACCCCCCTCGAGCCTGCTCTAGCTGGGTTAGACTCTGACTGGGAGGTGATCCTGCTCCTGGGTTGGGCCTGGGCCCTGCTATCAACCTGAGCCCGACTCTCTTCACTTGCTTTTTCCGGGTGAGGGGGGTCTCAGTTCTTCAACTGAGCTTATCTTACCCTAGATCGGGGTTGGATTCTAGCCGGGTTGCTCATATCCTATCATTTGGTTCAGCTCAATGAGGTTCCTGTCATCCCGGGGTGTTACTAGCCTTTCCATGACCGGGTATGTGTTAATGGTTGCTCCTGGAGGGTGTCTCTATCAGCCCCAGGGTCCTATGCTTGAGAATGATCCTGCTCCTAGACCTGAGTACTCAAAGGGTCTGCCAACTGTGCTCTTACCTGCTCTTGCCATTATCTCAAGTGTACAAATAACAACTGGCCAAGATTTGAAGCTAAAAATGTAGATCTAAGGTTGCTTTTTAGAGGTAGCAAAAATTTTCCAGAATAACAACAAATGAACTTGCTGGGTTTTGCTAACAACACTGCAGTATAAGCTTAACGGGGTCTAAAACACGAAGACAATATGCAAGCTAAAGCAGATTTGGGTTTTAAAACAATCAAAACTATCCGGTGTGAGAGTAAGAACTCGTTTTAAGGAAGATGAAGATAGATAGAAAAGTAAGGTGGATGTGTGTATACTTATTTACAAGTGAGTGTCACCCTCAAACTCTTTCCCCTTGGGGTATATATAGCCCAAAGGTAGGGTTTATGTGTTGGTGCCTTTAGATCAGGGTCGTTCGTTGTTGGAGGCGGAGGACGTCTGACTCAGATGGATTCCATACATGTGTCTAGGTAATGACCACCTTTAGGATGCACCAAAGATGTGTTGACCCGTATCATATTTGTCTCAGTTGTTGGTTGTTAATAGTTGTCATTGTCACGTGCCCACGTGCGCTTCTGTGGTAGGCTGTGGGGTATGCCCGTGTTTGGGAGATACCCCTCGAGCCTGCTCTAGCTGGGAGGTGATCCTGCTCCTGTGTTGGGCCTTGGCCCGACTATCAACCTGAGCCTAACTCTCTTCACTTGCTTGTTCCGGGTGAGGGGGTCTCGGTTTCCCAATTGAACTTATTTTACCCAAGATCTGGTTTGGATTCTAGCCGGCTTGCTCATACCTTATCAAATAGTTGAATTTATTGCATCAGGTTAAAAGAAATAATTAATACTACTTATGGGTTAGAACATAATATTGAATTGGGTTAAACAAAATTACAATTGAAAAATAATTATTTGGTCAATATAATGTCATCAGACTTAAAAAATAATATACTACTCATCCGAACTAAAACAAAATAATATTCAAATAGAGCTAGAATAAAATTCAGAACAAGCTAAATTTAAATACTTGAATTTGGTTGTTATAACGAGCTTATATTATTACATGTTATCTTTTATCTATATAAATTTAATACTATTTTTTTAAAAAAGGAAACTAAAGATAATTCATTAGTTGTATATTAATGTAGGAGTGAAACAAGATAATATATTTTATTCACCCAGATTAAAAAGATTTATATAATTAATCTAAGATAAAACAAAACTAAAACAAAAAAAAAAATTAGACCGACTGAAACAAAATAATAAATACTTTTGTAGTGGTTAAGATAAAATTATATCACATATCTAGTTAAATTAAAGATAATATAATTAAATGGATTTGATCAATATAATAAGTTTAGTATAAAATAAAATAATATATACAACTGATGCATGTTTAAACAAGACTAAAATCAAATTAATGATAATTCGCAATATTGATATAGGATAAAATTTACCTTTTAATTTTAAACATAATTATCATTTAATTACACACCTACGAATATCAAGCAAAAATAAGTACCTCGGTCAATAATATTGCATATAATTTTTATCAGATAATATTATTAAAAAATTTAGATGACAAATTTCATATTTTAAAATTTTCAAATCAAAATATTTTTTAAAAAAATTTATCTAATATTAAAAATAATTCATGTATCGCACATGTTCCAATAAACTACAAGCTCTAAAAAATAGTTAAACATGAATTTATACTTCTATTTTTAAGTAAAATAATAGTCGTCTCACAAGTATAGATCGCATATGTCCCGACTACCTCTGTTTTGAAACTAACACCTAATAAGAAGTTTTTTAGAAGAAATACCATTTTTTTATCGTAGGTAACCCGCAGCCGCTACCTTTCGGGTGCGCACTGGGTAAACCCTACGGGCTCACGCAATAGCCTGCAAACCACGTGAACCAAGGTAAACCGCATTTAAGCGACATGCTCTAACTCAGGAGGCATAATCATAAATTCTCCTCCCGTGAGATTCGAACCTGTGACCAAGAGGACAATTTTCCTCTCTTTAACCAACTGAGCCAACTCTTGCGGGCAAAGAAATACCATATTAACACTAGCACTAACATACTCAATATCTTTCAAGCTAAATCATTAATAAAAGAATTACTTTACTTGCCGGTAAACTCGGCTGTACTGTAGTCGCTTAAATTTTAAATATTAAATATTAAATTTTTAATTAGAGATAATAGTAATAATTATAATATAAATTAGTTCAATATAGTGAATCTTATCACCAACTTAAGTAATTTTATATAAAAAAATTATAATAAAACACCTATTTAATTGGGTCAGTTATATATGTTTTTGAACCTGTTTATATGACCCTGCTTTCAAAACTATTTATCTTAAAACCTAATTATTATAAATAGCTATTATAATATAATGAAATATATATACAACTATATGTATTCAAGTATAATTATTCTTTTAATAAATAAAATAATAAAATAATAAAATAAAATAACAATTATTAAAATAATTGTGCATCGCACGAGTTTTAGGCATGTATAATATAATATAATATACTATTATAAGTAAATTATAGAATAATTTGGTTGGTTGGTTAACACCTTCCAAAAAATAGCATCACCTTCTAAAATCACAAATTACATACATACAAACACTTCGTGATCACAACATAGCGTACTCTCCTATAAATCTTTTAGCATTCGAATAACCAACCGATGATCCTCTAAATCTTCTTGCATTCGAATAACCAATCAATGCTTATTTTAAATAATATAAGAAAAAAATATATAACACAATATTATTATATCAATATAAACATAATTAAAATAAATTAATATTCACAATCTATACTATATTATTACAAGCGAAATCATGTTTCGCTTGGCCGGTTGTTTAACGCCTTATTAAAAAGTATGTCAACATCTTCCAAAATAAAGTTTAAATAAATAGTATAATTTAATTTAAAAAAATAAAACATGTATCCAATATAACTACAAACTCTATAAAAAATATTCAACTTAATTTTTAATTGCATTCAACTTCTTTTTCTTATCTTCTTTGTAGGAACCAAATATTTCCAAAATTAATTTTACTAATTTAAATTATAATATAACAAAATAATATAATTTATAATATAACAAAATAATATAATTTACATACAAAATTATAGGAGGACTTTTTAAGATTTTAGCTCGTTCATCGAACGGGTTATAGGCTAGTATAATATAATAACTGGAATGTGATATAGTTTGGGAGTTTTTCTGTGTTTGGTTTGGTTTGGTCAACTCAATCATGATTGTCAAATCTTCTTAATCAAACTATAAAGGCAGTTAGATCTAAATATTAAAAGTATACATCATCCAAGTTTCCGGGTTCAAATCACGCCAATAACGGTATTTATATTATTTTTTATACCTTATTTGATTTTTGAAGTTTGAATACCGACAATAACAAATATTTATATTATAATTTAAGGATATAAATAAGGTCCCAAATTTGAATTCATATAAGCTTTTTCATCGATTTTTATACCTTACTCAGGTACTGAAGTTCGAATCTCGGCCAAAAATAAATATTTATATTATAATTTAAGGATACATATAGGCTCTCAAATTTGAATCTATATGAGCTTTTTTATGGATAGTCTTAATTTTTTTTTAATTTTTTAATACTTATTTTAGTTTTTAGCACAAGATATTATTGTATATTATGATGCATTAGATCTTTAAAATATTAATCATACAGGTCTACACAAAATTTATAATAATTAAAATGAATATTTTGAAAAATGTTTAAAAATATTATATAACAGAAAAGTAACCAATACATAAAAACACGAAATAAGACTAAATTAGGGGGTGTATTCATTTCAGATTTTAAAGGATTGTTAATAATTTATGGATTTTAAAATATTTTTATTGATTTTAATTCTTCGTGAATTTTGATGGAGTTGATCTAAAATCTTGTAGAGTCTTGCAGATTTTGTGGAGTTTTTTAGAAATCCATCAAAATCTCATGTATTTTGAAGAGATTTCAAGATATTAAAAATGTACTACCAAATACATCAAAATCCACAACTTTTTTAAATAAAAGAAAATCCATGGACTTTTGAATACCATCAGATTTTGATGGATTTTTTAAAATCTTAATTGAATATCACCAAATTTTGATTGACTTTTTAAAATCTAAATTGAATACACTCATATTTTAAAAGACTTTTTCCAATCCTAGTTGAATACCTTCAGATTTAAAGGATTATTTAAAATCCAAATTGAATACCCCATGATTTATAAAATCCATAAAAATCTTTCAAAATCCCAATTGAATAAACCTCCTAACTCACTCCTACTTGTACTTGGGGTCCGGTCCGGGTAATAAGCTAGTATTCTTAATATGCTAATAAGTACATTAAAAAATAAAAATTTTGTTCGCTTGTCTGGGTCATTTTGTATTTTGTATGTTACTTTAAGTTTAAGTTTAATAGAGAGTAGTGTGAATATATTTGCGCGGTTTTTTTTAATTTCAATAGTTATCAATCTGTTTTCATCTTTTGGACTCTTGCATCAAGTTGTTCTGTTAAAAATTAACTTGACTATAATTTTATGTAAATATATTTTAATTTAATGAATCACCATTATTTTTTTATATGGCCAAAATATCTTTTTCCTGCTATGTATGTGTGTGTTTTATTCATGAATTCAAGTTTCTTTTTGAAGCCTAGCAAACTGTCATACATAAATGTTTGTTTTTAACAGCATAGAGAATTGAAACAATGGAAAGAGCTGGTCAAACATGGTACTGGAGAATTTAACATTTTAGAGGATACCCGAGACTGAAAAAGAGAATTCTACTGATTAGCATTTTCTATAGAACTAGCATATAACTGAATCACTTATGTAGCATCCTTTACAAGACACAATTGCTCCTTGTTCTGGCTTTCTACAAAATTGATGTAGCACAACATCAGTTTGCTTTGGAGGTACAACCTTAAGTTTCACTCATCACTGTGACTGTGTTAACATGTTACCCGACTGTTTTGCATTGATCAGAATTTGACCGGTGATATGTGCGGGTGCATGTTGGTGTCGATGGATAGTGACTTGGGTCACGCTTAATGACCGTCAGTCACCACTGCTAGTTACTGATTACAAATAATAAAAAGAATAATGACTGGATTACACATGTCTTGTACACTGATCTTGAATGAGGTAGAAAATAAAACGACCAAAGAACAGGCAGCTTGCGAACCTGTTTACAAAATGGCGTAATGAAAAGTGAAGCCTGTGCGGCTCGTCTCCTGATGTGCCATCATGCAAATTACTCATTGTCTCGTTTCATAGTTCATCCTTCCTTGCAATGAATAAAGTCAAATAAATTCAATTGAGAACTCAAATTATATATGTAACTCACATTATGTACTATAAATATGATTTTTAAGGTCAAGAGAAAAAAATAGTGTAGTTCTATATTGTTAAATTGGGAAAATCAATTATTTTATCACTCGACTATTTATTTTTTTTAGAAACCTACCACCCAACTTACATTTTTATTTTTTTGTCACTAACTTTACTTTTGTATTGAATTCTATCCCATTCCGTTAAGGTTTACTTCTTTCCATTAAAACAACCGGAAAATGAAGAAATAGCTGCCGGAATCTGGGCAGCCCAGAAACCGGCACCGTTCCGGCGAACTATCATTTTCCGGCCAAGCCAATTCATGGTCAAATCAGCTCCGTTTTCTATGATTTTTCAGTCGAAATCACTCTATACAAACTCAAAAATTCATATCTAGTAACAATCACAACCAAAATGCTTCTCGATGATTCCGTCGAGTTTTAATAAAAAATTCCGACGAATTTAAAATCCGGTAATAGCAAAATTGATTTAAAACTCAATAAAACTTAATACATAACCAATACACTCCTACAAGAAAATTACACCAACTTTATACTAACAAATAATCACTTAGTCAGTCAAAAAAATGAAGAAGACAAGTGCCGTCTACTTTTCCGGCGAACACAAAATTATAACCCAAAAATCACGAAATAAATACATGTGAATCCAAAATTGAACAATCTATACATTCATAACTTTAAATTAGTGAACTATTAACCAAAATAAATTCCTAAAATTAACGTTTTTTAGACAAAGTTAACGGAATTGTTTAAAATGAAAAGGAAATGTAACGTTAGTGACAAAAAAAATAAAAATATAAGTAGGGTGGTAGGTTTCTAAAGAACTAAATAGTTGAGTGATAAAAAAATCGATTTCCCTTGTTAAATTACTAGATTCCCCTGTGCTATTTATAAAGTTCTTTCATGATCTGAGATAAAAAAGTTAAGAAAGCCGATAGATGCACACTCGTTTATTGATACTGAGACTAAATTACCCCCGTTGTACATAAGAATAGCTTGTAATTGAAGATGTACACGAGGATAGTTTGGTCGCAGTATCAAAAAAGGGTGGGCTCAGTTTCCTCGCTGAATTTTAATGTAATGTTGTGTTGTGGGGCAGGGGATAGGAGGGATACTGTTAGTTCAAAAACTCGAATTATGAAAGATCGATATATTCTACAGTTTATCTATAACTTGATATTATATCTCGTGTCATCCTGTTCGGAAGATTGATTCTGCATCTTTGTTTCTCTTTCTTCTTTAAAAGAATCATTGTAATTCAGTGTTGCTCTTGATGTTAGTACAGTGGATGGAAGATTTTGAGGTATTTCAAGCTGCATTGGAAGTGGATACTCCTGATTATTAGCTTAAGAATCAGAAGTTTAACTAAATATGAAAAGAATCAAATGTTTGATTTATTAATTATACTATAAATGAATGGTTTTGGAATATTAGCTCTGGATTTGTTTTGGAAATAGAAATTGACATGTATTTATGGACAAAATTTATTTTGATAATAGACATGTAAAAGGGAGGGACTAGGTAGAGAGTAATATTTTTTAAATTTTTTTCCTACATAAAAATAATAATATCATAGTTTTATCCAAAAAAATTAAAAAATGTTCAAGCCACAACATATACAACCAACCACCACTGTGCTAAACTGCTAAACTACAGAGGGAAAACAACAACAAAATGAATGCGGAAAAAATTCTTGGATAATGTATACTATACTTTCGCTTAAAACTTGAATCTGACGTCATCTAGCCTTAAACCAACTAAACACCATAACCTGACTATAAAAATAATTGCACATTTCATAATAGCTACTCGTACCAACTAAACTCCGATCACCACGATTAACAAAATTAAATTAAATTTCACTTTTGCATAACTCCAGTTCAGTCAATTAAGCAATCATAACTTAAAACACCACAGCACAATACATATAAAATATAGTATTAGTTAATATTGAACAAAGCATATTAGGAATTACCCGCATCAAAAAAGAAATAATAATAACAAAAGTCACATACCAGAATGTAAGCACTTCTGTAGCATTGCAAGGAGAGTTGGATCATGTACTTCTGATAGTAGACGTTCTAACAAAGAGGTTGTTGATGCATCTCCAAAGATGCCACAATCATCCATTTTATCTACTAGTTTACAAGCTTCCTTATACTTCTTACTCCGGAGGCATCCACGAATAATGATATTGTAAGTGTCGTTCTCTGGATTTAATCCATTGCATTTCATTGTTTGAAAGACAGACAATGCTTTATCTATATAGTGGTTCTTGCAAAGACCATCTAACAAGGTTCCGTATGTGACAGTATCTGGCTTATGGCCTTGATTTTGAATCTTATAGAAAAAGGTCAGTGCTTCCATAGATTTACCCATCTGACATAGCCCGTGTAACAATATGTTATGTGTTACAACATCGGGACTCAAACCTTCGGATACCATCTTTCTGTAAAGATCCAACGCTTTGTCCAGTTTCAACTGCCTGCAATATGCATCCAACAGAATGTTATATGTAAAACAGTTGGGCATGATCTTCTTACTTTGAATTGTATTGAGGACAACCAATGCTCCATCCATTTGTCCTTGTGAACAATATCCATGCATGAGAGTATTGTATGTCACTATATCAGGATATTCACCCCTTTCATGCATTATCAGAATGATGTGCTCTGCATCGTCCAACTTCCCAAACTTGGAATAAGCATTGACCAATATATTGAAAGTACGAACATCTGGAGTAATGTTCAGGTCATCGGTCATCTGTTTAAGCAACATACTAACCTCTTCCCATCTATTTGTATCGAATAGGACCTGAATGATTGTGTTGTAAGTCTGGACATCTGGTAAAATGCCTTTCTGCATCATTTCAGAATGGAGGTTCAAAGCATCATCCACATGACCGCGCTTGCAGAAAGAATTGATGATTGCGGTGTAAGTGACAGTATTAGGTTTGCAGTCAGAGTTTTCCATGAATCTGAACAACCAGAGGGCCATATCAGTATGACCTGTTTTACAAAGGCCATCAATCATGGTGTTAAAAGTTACTACATTAGGTTGAACTTCTCTAAACTTGATAAGGTTTGTCAACAAAAGCCTAGCCTCCGCAGACTTATGTTGGGCAAGAAGCCCCCTAATTAGAGTGTTGTAGGTGACAACATCTGCAACAAAACCACGCTTGAAGACACCGGAAAGCAATGAAAAGGCATAGTCGAGTCGATCGGAGTGACAACAACAGTTGATGGCAATACTAAAAGTAAAGATATCAACAGGAATGCTCAGCGCACACATTTCCCTAAAGACAGAGACAGCTGCTTGGTATTGTTTCATTTTAACGAGAGCAGTAAGCAGCTGATTAAAGTGAAAATCACAAGGGAGAGGTCGCATTTTGAGCATTTTACGAAACAATAAAAGAGCATCATCGACATTATCGAAACCAGATTTGTTCTGAGTTAGTAATTGCTGTAATTTTAAATGTGATTCGGGGATATGTGTGGAATTAGGGTTTGAATTAATAATATTAGTAAGAGCTTGAAAATGAACAGAACTAACTGATAATGAAGATTGAGATAAAGACCAACTAACGGTACCAAACGGTTGTCGTCGTCTAAAGAATGAGAGTAATCTCGTGGAAACACCGATCAAAGACATTGTTCTTGGCTTCCAAATCTCTCTCTCTCCCTCCCTCTCTCTCCCCCTGCCTCTCCTCTCTCTCTCCTTCTCTCTCTGATCTCTCTCCCTCCCTCTCTCTCCCCCTGCCTCTCCTCTCTCTCTCCTTCTCTCTCTGATCTCTCTCTCACTCCTCTCTCTGTCGCTCTCTCCAAAAAACGTAAAATGAGTACAGCTATTTCTGGTTGATTTCAATACACTTTCATTCATTTTAGCTTACTTACGTGCATTTTAAAATTTATCAAAAATAATAAAATATTTATAATATAAAAATAACTACGGGCACTTTGAGCATCTTCAAATATGTAGAATTTTTAGTTAAAAATCATTAATATATATTATAAAAAAATATAGAGATTATGTAAAAAAAATCATCTCCAATCAAAATTCCCCTTATTTATAAATATAGTGTAACCTCTTGACATTGGTTATATTTATTGAACCACTACAGAACCCGTAAAAAATTTGTAAAAAAAAAATCTAATCATTTATTACCATATTCAATTAATATATTCTATTTATAACAACATAAAATTTTAATAAAATACTATTTTTAAAATATAGCTAACGCAATACCATCATAACATAATTTATTACAGGTTCAACAAATTTTATATATTATTTTACGGGTCCAATTTAACCAACCAATTATAGTCAACACGATACTCTTCTACTACTTTCTTCCCCCTACACTAACTTTATATATTTAATATGATTGACCCATTTTTTAAATTTTTTTCTTACAACATTCCACTTTTTCTTAATTTACAATTTAACTGGACGGAGGGAGTATTATTTAGGAGTATTACTTTGTTTGTGGAAAAAAATAATTTCAAAGTCGTTTCTATTCATTGTAAAATACATTTTCATTTATCTTTTATTAGTGTGAGTATTATAATTATTTTTAATAAAATTGTTTTCATCATTAATCTAACCTATTTTTAAATGTTTTATATATTAATATA
Organism: Apium graveolens; assembly: GCF_009905375.1. NCBI lineage: Eukaryota > Viridiplantae > Streptophyta > Magnoliopsida > Apiales > Apiaceae > Apium > Apium graveolens. Next base: position 292,755,226 of record NC_133652.1, on the reverse strand, counting down.
TTTAGTTGAAATATGGAAAAATTCAAAAATCTAGACGAGTGAAAAATTGCTTTTAGGATGTTTGATTTTTTAAGGGATTTATACGATTTATCAAATAATGAGTAAGTTTGTGAATACATGTATTTTATTTAATAACTAAAAATATGTAACTTAACGCATATATAATTAACAAACCCATCAATATGAATATTTCTAATAAAATGCCTCAAATATAATATTCTCTCTATTTTTTAATATTTGACAATTTGATTTTTGACACATATTTTCAAATGATCGAACTATATAGCTAAAATTTAATAATTTTTGTTTTTTTTTGTAAATAAAAGTGTATTATCAAAATTTTAATTCATAAAAAAATTAAAAAAAAATAATCTTAGATATCCGTGTCTCAAAAGTCAAAATATCAAATAATAAAAAACAGAAGGAGTACATTACAATTTAAAAAATCACTTGTTACGGTGAACACAAGTCTTCAAGTATATAAAGCAAGAAGTTGCAGTTCTGTCAAAAAAGAAATTAAGATGTTGCAGTTTTTACCAAGGCTATTTTATTTACTAGTTGCCCAACTGTTAAGACTCATGGAGAGTAATGAGATTCATATTTGTTCTCCATAAACATTCTTAAACTTTATGACAACTTCTACTATAATGCTCATGTACCTTCAAATTTAGTGCTCAACTTGCAAGGGCTGACTTTGACAAGAGGCGCGAAGAGAAGCAAAACTTGGAGGAAGATCGCAGAAAGGAAACTATGGACAAGCTGAGGAAAGAAATGGAGAACTCTGGCAGGAAAAACTATCGTTTTGAGCACAGGTTTGAAGGACATAGACATTAGCAGTTGTAGGCACACCAGCATGAAGGAGGGAGAGGAAGAAGACGTGGAAGAGAAAATGAGGTGGCCAGTTTAACTTTGTAAACTGGAACAATTCCGATATGCTTTCCTGAAAAAAAAAGTTGGTGCTAGAACTACCGATGAACAACCTCTACGATTAAATTACTCTACTATTCATATCACAGGAAGAAACTTTGAGGTTTCACTATTATGCTGAATTTATGGCAAGGCAATGCTGATAACATTCCTGGATACTATAGTATCACTTGAACCTTGAATATGACAACATCTAGCCTTGTACAGTTGTACCAACCTTAATAGATTTCCTGCATACAAACAAACAAAGTAATATTGATCAGCATATACTTCTACTAACCAAAGTCCAATCTTCGCTATAATTCTTCTAACATTCATAAACTATTGCTACCAACTAACCGATCACCAGGACTAATTAAATTAAGTTACTTGCCAATTTCTCATAAATCCTGTTCAGCAATTAAGCAATCATAACTCAAACACCAGAGCACAAAATATAAACAAGTAGTTTAAGATTGATCAAAGCATACAATACTGGAGACATTTAATAAAACGTAGAAGGTGCAGACATCATAGAAACACTGCTCACGACTCTGGTGGTATAATACTGAAAGAAAAAAAAAACTACAATGACAATAACTACGGAATAGGAGCCTTTAAAAGTACAGTGAGACAAGAATCATTTCACAATTCACACTTTAGGTACATAAGAAAGAACATGAACCATTTATCTTGTCTGGAGTTACCAGCATCAATTAAGAAATAATTATTAAAAAAAGTCACATACTTGAATGCAAGCACTTCTGTTGCATTGCAACTTGCAAGGAGAGTCGGATCCTGTACTTCTAATAAAAGTAAGCGTTGCAGTAAAGAGGTTGTAAACGCATCTGCTAAGAAGCTGCAATCAAACATTTTGTCTGCTAGTTTAAAAGCTTCCTTATATTTTCTTACTCCTAAGGCATCCACGAATAATGATATTGTAAGTGTCACTCTCTGGAATTAATCCACTGCATTCCATTGCTTGAAAGAGAGACAATATTTATCAACATAGTTGTTCGTGCAAAGACAACCTAACAAGGTTTCGTACGTGACAGTATCTGGCTTATGGCTCTGACCTTCAATATTACAAAAAAAGGCCCAATTATGGAAACTGGCTTCAAAGAGGGGTTGAGTGGACCCGGTCATTAGAGCATCTCCAAAATACTGGCTAAATGAGCTCTTAAATAAATAATATAAGGAATTTGACACAATATGTCACTCCAACAATCTTTTAGTTTTTTCTAATAAAATTAAAATGCTCCTCTTCTACCTTATTTAAAAGGAAGCTTTAGTCATCTCATTTTTTCTGAACAAAATATTCACTTCCCTTCCCACCATTTCTCATCTTCTTTCTATGACACAAAAGTTAATTGAATTTGAATTTAATATTATAATAATGATAAGGAGTATACAATAAGGAGTGTTGCTAGAATTGACTTACCTTAGAATATCCTATTATTGTATTTAAAAGGAATGCACTAGGAGGCTCTTGAAGATGCTTTAAGCCTGGGAGAGCTCGACAGAGTTAAAAAACCTCATCTATGCAAACCAAAGAACCTCCAACATCTCCAAACTCAGATTTCCCGGAGAACCTGTCTTCTTTTTTAATTTACACGTGGTGGTTCATTAAGTCATGTAATTTTTAGCCTAGGAAACTGCAGGAAAAACCAAACATGATAAACATGTCACTATACTAAACAAAGCCATAATCAACCTAAATATACACAAAGAAAGACTGGGTAGAGGAAGCCTGACCTCCAATTTGAGAAAATCAAGCCTCAGAATGAGACAACATATGAATCTTATATTTCCCTTCCAGGCAGGCATTAACCTTGGGCTACTAACCTGGGAAATGTCCCTTCTAGCATTGTCAACTAGTTTCCAAGTAGACAATTGGACCAAATATTCCCTAACATAAAAGCATACAGAATCCGCTCCTCTGGTGTTAGTGTTAGGTTCCACTTGTACAAACCCAATTCTGCATGCCTGAAAACTCAAGTGAAAGAGGAACACCACGATCCTCACATCGGGCTATAAAGGTGAGGAGGAAGATGATAAGGTGGCCAGTTTTTCTTTGTAAACTGGAACAATTTTAATATGCTTGCTTTAAAAAACTTGGTGCTAGAACTAACAATGAACATCCTCCTGGAATGAACTATCTGTCTGTTCACATTACTCGGAAAAACTTTGAGGCTTCACTATATGCTGAATATATGTCTTGTTTTTTTCTCTGTCCTTTGAACGGGTTCTGTTTCTTTTACATTTCGTTTCAAGGAAACAAAAGTGACCCTACATTATGTATGCATTGTTTTATATTTTTTGATCAAACAAAAGCTTAAAGTACAGTGTAAGAAAAAGCAATGATACTTCCCTTGATCCTTTATATACAGCGTTTAACATTTTTGCACTTACTTTTAGGGTTTTGACCGTAGTGTGAAAATCACTCCCTCCATTATCAATGCTGAATACATTCTTAGGTGATGTATACTATACTATCACTTAATACTTGAATTTGACATTATCTAGCCTTAAACCAGATTTAATAGCGTCAATGAACTTCAGTTACAAGTCATAAATAAAAACAAAGATACAAATTCTTACACAAAAATGAAGTACTGTGCCCTGTCTATGGCTTCTCTAATCGATTTCCTGCATACAAACAAAGTAATATTGATCAGCACTCACTATTAACCAAATCCTATCAATTTGCTGAAATTTATATATAGAATATATGTTGGGCGTTACACAAGCCAGGCATTAACCTTGGACGCCCAACCTAGAAAACTGGAATGTCCCTTCCAGCAGTGTCAACTAGTTTCCAAGTAGAGAATTGGACCAAATATTCCCCAACGACATAGAAGCACATAGAATCTGCTCCTCTGGTGTTAGAGTTAGTATGAGTTGAGAGAATTACAAACCACTCTCTTATTTGTAGCTAGAACCACTAACTACAAGCCCAAGATCAATCTTAAAGAATTAGGCAGAAGTTTTGATGAAAATATATTATATTCCTGAGATCTGATTTGATACAAATCTGCTGAGACATTTTATAGTAGAAATAGAATATTCTAGATAGTTATTAAATGCACAAGTCGACTCAGGTTCCATGTATAGATAATAAATGCAAGAAACTACAAGAACTTTCTAATGCATGAACCTATAGATGCATAATTAATATCTCAACAGTTCCAGAAACTTCATAGAGTTTGCACAAATTTTCAACACTCCCCCTTTGCGCGAACTTCGGAAACCAAACCAAGCTGTGCTCGAATAAACTCAAATTTCGCTTTTGGCAAGGCCTTCGTAAATATATCAGCAAGTTGTTCGTTTGTATCAACTTCGATGAGGTCAATTTCTTCTTGCAACACTTTCTCCCGTATAAAATGATAGTGCACTTCGATATGTTTAGTTCTTGCGTGAAATACCGGATTTGAAGCTAGACGAATCGAACTCATATTATCACAATATAACTCCACTGCTTCCATTTTAGAGTGAGAAATATCCTTGAGCAGTCTCGTTAACCATACACACTCCTGTGCAGCAAGTGTCGCAGCATTATATTCTGCCTCTGTGCTTGATAATGCAACAGTAGCTTGCTTCTTGCTGCACCATGAGATTGCAGCTGAACCGAGGTCAAAATTGTATCCAGAAGTAGATCGTCTTGATGAGGGATCACCTGCCCAATCTGCATCAGTGAATCCACTAAGTAGAATCTCCGCTCCTTCTTTATACATCAGCCCATAATTCATTGTGTGCTTAAGATAGCGAAGTATCCTATTAGCTGCATCCAAGTGAGGCTTCCTTGGCTTTTGCATGAATTGACTAACAACTCCAACCGGAAATGAAATATCAGGCCTTGTGATTGTCAAATATATTAAGCTCCCAACCAAGGTCCGATACGTTGTTACATTCTTGAGCTCTTTTCCAACATTAGCTCTTAACTTCAAATTCTGCTCCATTGGAGTAGCTGCTGGCCTGCAATTAATCATCTTAAATTTCTCAAGAATCTTCTTAGCATACTGACTTTGAGAAACAAGAATACCTTTCTTGAACCTTGATACCTCCAAACCAAGAAAGTGTTTCAATTCTCCTAGATTTTTCATCTCAAAACGAATAGCAAGTTCATTTTTCAACCTGTTGATTTCTTGCTCGTCATTACCCGTTATTATCATGTCATCGACGTATAGTAACACTAGAACGTGCACCTTCGAATCTTTCTTTATAAATAAGCTAGCATCAGCACTTGAGGAAACATAACCACAAAATGTTAGATATTGAGCAATTTTTCCAAACCAGGCCCGCGGAGCTTGTTTAAGCCCATAAATTGCTTTTTTTAGTCGACAAACATAATTAGGAAATTCCTTTGATTTGAAACCTGAAGGCTGCTCCATATATATTTCTCTATCAATATCTCCGTAGAGAAATGCATTCTTTACATCTAGCTGCCAAAGTCTCCATCCTTTTGAGGCTGCCAAAGATAAAGTAGCTCGAACAGATGTCATTTTTGCCACTGGACTAAAAGTTTCCTCATAATCCAGCCCATATTTTTGAGAGAAACCACGGGCCACAAGCCTCGCCTTATACCGATCAACACTTCCATCATTTTTACGCTTCACTTTGTAAACCCATTTGCAGGAAATCGGTTTTACACCTTTAGGTTTGGGAACTAGATCCCATGATGTCTCATTCTTGTAAAGTGCTGACATTTCTTCTTCCATCGCAGCTTCCCAATTCGATCTGCCTTTAGCATCTTCATATGATGTTGGTTCGGAATCATCAAATGGGCCAGCAAAGAAACACTCTGTAATTTTATCATAATCAGCTCCTATAGTATAATCCTTGTACCTTTCATTTCTCTTGCGTATTCTTTGCGACATTCGAGGCAGCTGATCACTTCTTTGATTTCCATTATCTTCTTCATGATGTGCTTCACTTTCACAATCATTTTGAGGTACGATTGGACTTCGAGGATTTGTTTTGTCTTGTACATCTTCAAATTCATCATTTGACTGATCTGCAAGCTTCGTTAATATAGGTTGTACATAGTAAGACGCTGCTTCATCAAAGACAACATCTCTTGATGTCACAACCTTGCGTGTTTCAGGATCCATACATCGCCATCCTTTTCTGTTAGGATCATAGCCCACAAACACACATTTCTTAGCCTTAGCATCCATTTTAGTGCGTAGCTGATCAGAAACATGAACATAGCATGTAGAACCGAAGATTCTGAAATAAGAAACTGAGGGTTTTTCATTGTAGAGAAGCTCGTACGGAGTTTTCATATTGATCACTTTTGAGGGCAATCGGTTTATTACATGACAAGCACACTGCATAGCTTCTGCCCAGAGTTCTTGGGGAAGACTTTTTGAATGAATCCAACTTCTGCTTACCTCTTGTAAATGTCTTAACTTGCGTTCAGCGACCCCATTTTGCTGCGATGTTCGTGGACATGTAAATTGTCTTCTTATTCCATGTATCTCACAGAATTCAGCAAACTGGTTTGATATAAATTCCCCTCCATTATCAGTGCGCAAGCACCTAATCCTTCTTTGAAACTCCCCTTCAACCTTCCTCTTGAATTGTTTGAAGATTGAGAAAGTATCGGACTTCTCATTCATGAAGAAAACCCATGAAAACCTTGTATAGTCATCAACAATTACAAGCATATAGTGAAGACCGCTATAACTTGCTGCGTTGCTTGTTAATAAATCAGAATGAATCAGCTGCAAAGGTTCTGTACTTCTTATTGAAGATTTTCCGAATGGAAGACGATGTGCTTTGCCATATTGGCATCCTTCACACACAGCTTCATGATGAAAACTTCCCAAATTAGGCAACCCGTTAACAATGTTATTTGCTGAAATATTTTTCAGCTTTTCATAGCTCACATGAGCCAAACGAGCATGCCACAGTGATGCTTTATCTTGTCGGCTTGTCTTTTCTACAAAAGCATCACTTGCCATCAAAACATAGAGAGAATTAACTTTCTTCCCCTCCAACACTGTATCAACCTCAATACTTCTGATATTTTTCAAAATCTTGACATCATTTGGGCCAAATAAAACATATCTTCCAGAATTTGAAAGCTGAGATACAGAGATCAGATTTTTTGTCATACCAGGGACATGATATACATCATTTAGAGTGACTTGTCCAGCATTTGAATCCATGGTCTTCATTTTAACATGCCCTTCATTTTTCACAGGATGAACTGAGCTATCTGCTGTCATAATTGCTTTGTTTCCCTTGTGTTCCTTCTGAGACGATAGTAGTGAAATGTCGCCCGTTACATGATGAGAGCAACCGGAGTCAATGATCCAATCTCGCGAGTAATCGATGGTTGCCATGCCTCCTTCCAAAGTGCCTCCATCACACGAAGTCATTGCATATTCTTGAGAAAAATTTCCTGAACTGATTGTCTCCGTAGAAAGGCATGTTTCCCAATCACGATTTCCATCTTCATTTGCAGAGATGTTAGCATTTTTTTTGACAATTCTAGACCTGCAAAACTTCTTTATATGCCCAAATTTGCCACACCTGTTACATATAATCTTCTTCCTTGCCTCATACTGTGAAGCACCTGAGTTCATCTCCTTTTGTTTAAAATTATTTCGTGGCCAGCTTCTTTGTTCATTTGAATCCTTGAGTCTCCATTGCTCCTCACTGCCGGAACCCTTTCTTTTCCAGTCATTCGTTTCTTTAAAATTATTTGCCTTCCAAGTCTTATAATTATGATTGTTATACCTTTGTTTTCTAGCAAACAACGCGCCATCATGTTCAGAAATTGAAGCTTTCGCCATTTGCATTGCAAGAGCTTCTTGATTGGTTAGCAGATTCTCCAATTCGACGATGCTTGGCTGATTTGCCCATCCCTGGATTGAAGTCAAGAATGGGGTGTACTCCTTCTTTATGCCACAAACAAGATATCTGCGCATTCGTGCCTCCTTGATAGGCTCGTCCGGATCAAGCTCTGAAATTTCAGCACATAAACTCTTTACTTTTTGAAAGTATTGAGCAATTGTCATGCTCCCTTGGTTTGTATTTGCTAGTTCATTTTCCAGAAACTGAAGTCTAGCAGTATTTTTCCTGGTAAACAGCTTTTCCAATGTGTCCCAAACGTCCTTTGGAGATTCCTTATCTCGGATGTGATCAATTAGATCTTTGTGAATAGAGCCTCGCAATGCAAACAACGCTTTTCCGCATTTAATCTTCCATTTCCTTCGTGCTTCAGAATTTTCAGGACTGTCCGGAGGCAAATCTGTATCACCACCATCGACAATATCCCAAAGATCCTGTCCTTGGAGATACGCCTTCATACACATCCTCCAGTATTGATAGTTATTGTTCGTAAGTTTCTCCATCCCGAACTGATTTAACGCTCCACCATTGATATCCATCTGTTCAAACTTTTAAAAAAAACAGGAACTGGCAGCTGCACTTTGTTTTCTGCCTAATGCAACTTTTCTGACAGCAAGCAATCTTCACAGTTCAGCTGATAACACAGCTCTGATACCAAGTTGAGAGAATTACAAACCACTCTCTTATTTGTAGCTAGAACCACTAACTACAAGCCCAAGATCAATCTTAAAGAATTAGGCAGAAGTTTTGATGAAAATATATTATATTCCTGAGATCTGATTTGATACAAATCTGCTGAGACATTTTATAGTAGAAATAGAAAATTCTAGATAGTTATTAAATGCATAAGTCTACTCAGGTTTCATGTATAGATAATAAATGCAAGAAACTACAAGAACTTTCTAATGCATGAACCTATAGATGCATAATTAATATCTCAACAGTTCCAGAATCTTCATAGAGTTTGCACAAATTTTCAACAGTATGATTCCACTTCAAAGAACACCATTCTAAATGCAATAAAATAAAAACTCAAGTGAAAGAGGAACACCGCGATACTCACATTGGCTATAAAGGGATTAACATGAATAAACCTGCACCACGCTAAATTTTCTGCAGCTAATATCATATCCTTGAACAAACGTGGTCTAACACCCCAGTTTAAAGCCCACGGAGATATGGGTACCCCCACACCTTCTGGTCTCTTCTATTCCTTCATCCACCCTGGAGTCTGCCGCATTACAAAAACTTGACTCAAGAGAGTAAAAGGTAAAATCTCCATGTAAATAAAAATTTCTCAAGACTTGATGAAATACTCATTGGAGATTGGCGTTTGAGTATTTCTTAAAGAAAAAAAATTAACACTTCGACTACTTTCTACGATTGGACCCCAAGTTAATGGGGGGGGGGGGTTGGCATCAGCAGAAGGGTCCTGGTTGTTCAAACTCGGACGAGATTGACGAGGTACACATCCAATGATAAATTAGAAACTGAAACACAAAAAACCAGGGAAAATCTTAATTTAGCAATAGGGGCTGATTTGTCGAATTCAGAAGCTGCAAGGGCCGTAATGTCAAAATCAGAAACTGCAGGGGTTAAACTCTCAAATTCTGGAAGTACAGGGACTGATCAGAAAAACCTGCAAATTTCAAAAAGACCGTTTTGTAGTTCTTGAAAAGTTCAGGGGCTGGATTATAATATCCGAAAGGTTCATGAACTTGAACAAACTTATCTAATGTCCAGGTGTTGATTTGTAATTTTCACAAAACCTTACAGCAGTTTCACAAAAAAAGAAGATGATCAGGGTTACCCTCTTTTGTTTCCTTGCAGCAGCCTGACAGCCTCTACATACTTTTGCCTTTTTTTCTTCACTCTTTTTCTACCTCTTAGGTTTGTTGTGACTTCATTTTATTGACAGTGTTTCCGTTCGTGAACAATAATTTTTCAGTTGTAAACAGTAATAGACGATGAACAGGAGTAATTTTTATTTGCAAACTCCAAGATCTCTAAACAATTAAGAAATTATTGGAAAAACCTAAGGTCTGTTACCATTTGATGCAGGACAACTTGTATAAAAATGAATATATAATACAAAAACAATAGAAAATTTGGGTAAATTAACCGCTTGAAAATTCACTACCCCGAGGATTTCATCAACACAAAAGGGGAAAAAACTAAGGATCGCGACCCATATATGAGACCCGAAGAATCACTATAAATTAATCAAGTCTAAGATAATATATGGGAACTACAATGCTTATATAGGAATAAAAACCCTAATAAAATAACCTAATACACTAAGGATTGTAACAATTGGGCTAATTTAAGGCAACTTGCATAACCTGAAAACTACTAGCCACTTGTGCCATGGTCTTTTTTCCATCATCATAACACACATATGCATGATGCCTATAAATCTGTATCCTTTTGAACCTAATTGTATTCTGCATCAGGCTCTTGATTACCTATTTTTGTAAAGGCAACGGAACCTACCTTGTTTCTGAATTAGAAAGATTTAATTCTGGTAAGAATTAGATCAAGTCCATGAAGGAAATCAAGAAGTCTTGCATGATCAAGCATTTTTTTGGAAAGAAGCATCACCCGAACAATTCCATTTGGAATGTAAAACTTGTTGAAGTTTTGACACATGTCCAAAATTGATTTTAGTTCAGAAACTTTTGTTGAGTTTTTCAAATAAGAGTACGTATTTCGAACAGTTTCCTACAGTAGTAAAAAGAAAGAAATATGTCTTACCAAGATCTACCTCCATTGAGTTGATTAACTAGGCCATAATGACAGAGTTTACAGCTTCCAACTTTGCATAGGATGGGTCAGCAGCACTTGGAGCAGTAATAGATCCCATCAGATAGCCTAAACCCCCTACCCCGGTCATCTCATCAGGTTGTGACCATTGAAGAAAATATTGACCACTCAGCTTGAATGGTTATTTGGAGAGAGTTTGATTTTTAACAGCAATATAAAAGTGGCAGAATTATTTTGTAGAACGGATGAATCAACTGAAATGTTATTAAAGCATGTAGAACCTGATGTGCTTTCGTGAGGGCCTACCATGACTACAACAAGGCTCGGAGTAGCCATTATTATTTAGATTTTTGAAATTAGCTATGTGGAAATCTAAATTGTATTTTTCATTCATGAAAGATGATGCCTTTACACAAGGCTGTGTACAGACAAGAGAACATCTAACTATGGAAGATATATCAATTTATACAGCTTGATTTCTACCCTAAAGGGATACATAAATACAGAATTACAGATACTATCTTCTACAAACATATTTTAATCATTCATTATGCTGACTCGGATGGAAACAGAACTAAAGAACATGGTGAAGTTATAAAATGTTAACCAAGTCAATATACTAAAAGTGCAAGATGGACTTAATTTAGGATTTACAAATGAAAACAAGAAAGACAAAATATTTGTCTGCCATGAGTAAATATTCCAATTCCAATCAAATGTACCTGTTGTTCTCGAACAACTCCTTCAGCTGAGAACGGAGATCCTACAGAAGAAATAGACATTATGAGGAGTAACCGTCAGAATACGGATCTTCTCTACTTCAAGAAATCAAAAGCTTAGCAAAAATTTGTGAAGTAAGCTTAACCTGGATACTGCAACAGTTTGTATTTAATAAAAATATATTAGATACTTAACTTGGCAGCAACAAACTCTTGTTTCAATTAATACATCATGTATTATTCAATATTAATAGATATTACAAAATTTTGTTCAAACATTACATAGATTACAACAAAACTTTGAAATTGATATGTTAGATATAGGAAATTACAGAGTTCTTAGCATTTAGCTATGTGTAGCCCCATGCTATGTGTTACAAAGTGATCCCCTATGTGTTACAAAGTGATCCCTGTTTGTTTTGCTTTCATTTTCTAAGCTGTCTTCCATTATTTTTGTATTTCTCTATATTGTAATTCTCTATACTGTTTGATCAACGAACGGAAGTATGAGTATCGCCATATCTGTGCTGCACTAGCAATTTAGTTCTCAAAAACCTGTAATGCACATGAAGGAAAAGTTTATGCTATACATTTTGAAATGAAAACACTTAAAAGAATATGCAGTAGAAGGTAAGAATTTAAGAAATACACACACACACACACACATATATACATATATATCTGTGTGTGTGTGAGAGTGAGAGAGAGAGAGAGAGAGAGAGAGAGAGAGAGATGCAAGACATAAATCAAACGAGTAATTTAATAGCATAAATATATTGCAGCTAGACTCTGGAAAGAATGCAAAATCTTAGATAAGAACTCACAGAACTTAAGCAAACTAGCCCCCTATGTGTATCATTGGTCTATTTGGTGTCTTGGCAAGGTCAAACATTCCAGCATGAGACGCTTTCTTTCTCTTGACCTGAAACAAAAAACAAAAGATATTTTAAAAAATCTTGAAACAAAGAAGGTATCATATAATTGCAGACAAATCTGATGCAAATTATTAAATGCTATACCAGTTGTACAGCTAGTCTAATGATATGGCAAACAATAAAAAATGACTGTCGCTGAGAATTCCTGAACAGCAAAAACGGAATCTCCTCTGTAAAAATTTAGTCTAGAAGACAAAAGTTGTGTGGTCACCCATGTTTTAAACATCACATCAGCTTTAAATTACAAAAATTGGAAGTGTGCTTAATTCACTCTGTTTGACTACAATCAACCAAATCCTCGCACACAAAAATTTGGGGGCATGCCTAGTTATTATATACATACTCAGACATATATATCTATATTATATATATATATATATCCTACTAACCTAACCTTGTAACTTCAATGAAGTCAGAGTCTCGACACTTACGGAGTTTTACATATAAATATGATATAACTAGGATTTTGACATTCTGTAGACGAGTTTCATACATTATATAATATAATCCCTAACAATTAGATTATTGCATCTATAAGTTAAACATGAACATACCGCTGCTTCAATAATCTCCCGCAGCTTGTCATCATCAACACCACTTCGAAGAGGATCCCTCAAACTAACCTGCACATGTTTATTCTAGTTAAGAATTAAGAAGGATAAAATTAGGGAAGTATAATAATACAAACTTTGCAAAGGGTAAGGTCAACATTGATCTCCGAAGCACAATAAATATGCATATTCCATGCAGTAACCTATGTAGCATGATGCAGTCATTTGAGCAAGATCTAATACAATGACATTGTGGGAACTGCAGCACGAAGGTCAATCAAATGACTAAAGGTGTGCTAAAAATCGGAATATTAAACTTAATTACAGCATTAGGTAAAATATTTATTCCTGGAATCAACAAACCATGAATGTCAACCTAGCAAAGACTCATGGATATGAAAATTATGTTCTCGCATATTTACGTCCCTCTTTACTAAGATCTACTTTAGGGATGGGCATAGGATCGGGTCACTTCAGGGCCGAGGAGTACGATCTCCGCCCCCAATCTCCGGATTCGAAACCGATCTCGAACCCTCCCTGATCCCCAAAAGGGGATTTTATTTGTGAAAGAGGATACCTTTAGGACTTGTATATATTTTTAATTTGAAGTTTTCCGTTATCACAACATAATTTTGCAATACATAGAGGAGATTTTTTTTTCTTAAATTTATTGAGAAGATAGTAGTGAGGATAAAATAAACGAAAAGGATATTTACCTATAGAAAGAGTTAACTACCAGCTATCATTATTTGAGTGTGGTTCCTTTAGTGTAAACATGTACATGTAAGATGTTGTTTATTGTTCCTCTTCTAGGAGTGTAGTTTAACCTCACCTAACCTTCTGACCTACCCTTTTCTCTAAACTTAAAATGGATACATGTCATTAAATACAACCAAATAATACATTTAGAATAGAGATAAAGATAACACATGTAAAACAAAAGAAATAGAAAACATATGTTGAACCCCCGCCCCGATCCCCGATCTTTTTTCCTTCTCCCCGTTCCTCATCCCTATATTTAAGAAACATAATAATATCTATATGTATATTAACTAAATTATTATGAATAAATATTATTTATATGTAATGTTACAGTTTCAAAATTTTTAATCTGTTTCTTTAATTCAAGATTTTTAAGTAGAATAAAATTAATTTACAGTAATTTTTATCTTTTATTATAAATAAAAGAAACAAGTGACTGGAAACAGGTGAAATAAGAAATGTGAGAATAATATACCAATACCATATAAATATATAAACAGAGCAATACTATCCAAGGTTGTGATTGACTATAAACAAGCCATGTGCCTAATCCTCAGGAATTAAATATTACTCCCACCGTCCTTTTTTAGTTGTCACTTTTGAAAAAAACACACATCTTAAAAAAAAGAGTAAGTTGGATTCTTTATTTACTTGTTTAACCCTAATAACTGTATTAAATGAAGATGAATTGTTGGTATGTAGAAATTAGTCAAACATTGGAAATTGTAGTATAAGGGTATTCTTTGGGAAAACCTTAAAAAAATATGTTATATTAAGAGGACAACTAATTAGGAACAAATTTTATTTTTCAAAAGTGACAACTAAAAAGAGACAGAGGTAGTAGGATACAAAGGCTTTCTTTTTTGTAAAAGGCAGCATATCAATTCAACCAAAGTAGATTCCCACAAAAATGAGGACTGCAATATAAACATATACCACGAGCACTATGACTTAAGATTACCAAAATATGATGTCTCATTTATGCAAAAAAAACAGATAACATCAATTTCTGCATCGCATTGATGAAGAGATAATTTACCTCCGAGGGACCGAAAAGGCATACTTTGAAATTACCATCTGCTAAAAGTCGTAACCTATTGCAACCTGCACAAAAATGCTCAGTCATCGATGTGATGAAAGAAACTGTGCCCTGATGCCCATCTATTCTGAAATTCTTGGCTGTCTCTGTGTGATGATCCTTTATTCTTTCGATCTTAAATTGTTTACCCTGATTTTAAATTAGATAAAAGTTATTAGGATATGCATGTTAGATTTTAGGTGAAATAAAAATGATTTATTAGGGATTATTGGTCAACCTTACCACTCTGTCCAACATCTCAGCATATGGTACAAGTTTCTTGACATTCCAAACGTTTCCATCGAAAGGCATAAACTCAATAAATCGTATATTTATGGGTTTATCGTGTGTCAGCTTTACAAAATCACATATCTCATCTTCATTGAATCCACGCATCACAACACAATTCACCTAAAATGTAGTGTAAATGAACTTAGCCATTCATAACTAAACAGAGGTCAACTAGGATAAGTATTCAATGTGTGTGTCTGTATGTGTGAAGTATAACTTCAAACGGACAATTAACAAGAAAGAAATTCAAGATACAAAAGAAAATGAAATAACATAGGGTTAATAGGAATCACCTTAACAGGATTATAGCCAAGGTCCACTGCAGTGTTTATTGACTCAATAACCCTATCATGCCCTCTACGCCTGGTCATAAATTCGAATTTTGCAGGGATCAGTGTGTCCAAGCTAATATTCACCAAATTAAGTCCACATTCTTTCAGCTTTGGAAGTTTCTTTGATAAAGTAATACCATTTGTTGTCATTGCCAAGGTCTTTAGCCCTTCTAAGTTCGATAACCTTTGACATAGTTCTTCGATATCTTTTCTTATAGTTGGCTCGCCACCTGTCAAACGAATTTTGTCTACTCCCGAGCTGACAAATAAATTAGCCAGCCTAACTATTTCATTCTGCGAGAGCACACTCGTGCTAGGAGTAAGTTCAACACCTTCGGCTGGCATACAGTACTGGCAACGTAAATTACAACGTTCTGTCAAGGAGATTCTCAAGTAAGTGTGTAGCCTTCCGAATGAGTCAACTAGCATGTCAGAAATAGGATTTTCTTTTGGTCCATCTTCTAAAAACTTTTCAGAAGTAGTTGCATACGTCTTTGAAATGGGTCCAGTAAGATGATTAGTAATCACATCTTGATCACAGTGTTCACCAGAATACAAATATGATTTGTATAGGAGTTTGTTCTGATAACAAAAATGAACATAGATTATCAAATAAGAACTCAGAATGCAGATGGCCAACAACCGTCAGCAACCCAAGTGTGTCAAGGAAAGAACACAGTAAAATTGTAGGCTGATACTTCCATATGTATTTAGGTAAAAATTAGAATTTGGAGTTGACTCCCTCATAAATAACAAGTGGTAACATCTCCGACGCGATGAAATACGATTATTCAACTTTTATCAAAAAGTACGATCTAAATTTTGCTCTCATGGACAACAGATAAATCGTTGGAGAAAAAGTATGTAGGGGAAAAGTCATTAGTGTAAGTAACTCTAAATTACATCAGAACTTATTAAATTGATATTAAGTAAGCTTTAAGGGCATAAAACCAACATGTTATATCAGTTTTATCACCTTCAGATCCTCTTAATTACCGGTTGACACATAAACATCATATTCAGGAGAAATAAAAAAATGAATACCACAGGTGTGTTTCATGCACAATATTATATACATTCTACATATCAATTAAAAAACACGATTACAATATTATTTTTCCGACTTATACAATTCTATCTTCATTTTGTTCTTCCATCCTAATATCTACTCCGTCAATCTACTTGTCTCAATCTACTTGTTCAGTTTGACTTTTGCACGTAATTTAAGGTGCATTGACCACATATCTACGTTAATCATTAAACTTTTGTTCAAAAAAAATTAAAAAATGATTAACAGAAATATGTGGTCAATAAACCTTAAATTACGTGCAAAAGTCAATCCATACAAATAAATTGGGACGGAGGGAGTATAACAAAACTACTATAAACATATTTACGCAAGAATAAAAGAGAGAACAATTACGAGTTCAAAAGAGTTCCGGACCTGAAACCACCGCACCGAATTTCCGAGATTCTGGTGAACCTGTCAAACAAATTCAAAACAAAACCTAATTTAACATAAACACAACATCGTAATTCATTCAAAAATCACAAGCATTCACACAACGACGACAAGTATATAGAACTTACAGCACTCGAACGCAGCTTCGTAAGCAACGAAACACTTCGAAACAACACCATTTCTAAGCCAAAACAACTGCAAAATGTTCATAAACTCATATTAATACGCAATTACAGATTTATAGAGCTTAATTCAACACTCAAATTAACTAAACTCGTCGTTTAAATATAAAATTGAGTTCATAATCGAGAAACAACTAATTTATACTTGCACATCATAGATAGATACAGAGTTAGAAATAGTACCTTGAGTTGATGAAGATATTTGTGAGGGGTCAATCACCAGTATATCTGACCGGGGTTTTTATATACAACAGATATATTATATTATCAAATAGTTTCTAAATTAAAAAAAAAGTAATATAAAATTTGTGATTACGGTCCCCGGCACACGCGAAAGGGGCATTGTATCGGGCCCGGTGACTTATTATAGATATTTTAATGGTTCGGATTAAAAGAAAAAAATTGCTATAATTTTCCTTTAATATATTTTTTATTTTTGCTAGAAAATAAAAGCAGGAAGAAAAAAAATCCACGAAAAATTAGGGTATGCAGATCAATTTCGTTTATGTTATATCCAAAATTTGGCATTGGGTTGACTCGGGTCAAACGCGGGCTAGTTGCAGTCAAACTTAGTGTTGCGTTGTGGAAGTAAGGACGCGTCCAAGCCTACAGGACGCGCCTACTAGGAAAGGGATATGTTACGAGGCAAGAAGAGTGCCTGATCAAGGAAGGCCGCGCCCCAGACTCTATGGACGCGTCAATGTTTATGAAAGTGCTCGGCAGACGAGAGCTTATGGTGATGAACGCAGTAGGACGCGCCTACTTTATCAATGACGCGTCATAGGAGGTGAAATGCTGTGCGTGATGGTTTAGAAGAGACGGTGCAAGTCTAATAAGGGTGAGGACGCGCCCTAATTTCTAGGACGCGTCCTATGTTTGTTTTATGTGATCTTAATGGTGAATTCAGGACAAAGCTTGCATGGAAAGGAGCGATGGAGGTTATTTTTACTAATGTATTTGTTGCAGGTACTCTTGGAAGAATTCCCTCCTTGAGACGGTCAAGGAGGGGGATGTCCGTGAAAAGCTTGAAGGCCTCCAGGGGTATGCCTGATGATTGAAGGCCTCCTCCTGTATTCAACGGGTGTCCTCGTTGGGGATGCGGGGTTTAACCTTGGTGTGTGCTTTGGGAGCTCTGTTCTTGTATTCAACGGGTGTCCTCGTTGGAGAACTTTGGAGTCATCCTGCACTTTGCACCCGAGAGCTTGGGATCACCTGTCCTGCTATCTGGTGGGTTATCCTCATTCGGGGGACAGGGACGCGTCTTGCATTTGGGGTGAACCGTGGCTATACCTGCGTTCGTAAATCAAGGGAGATAGCTGTAGCGGAGTGTTATCCTTGCGCAGGGAGATGCACTATCCGTGAAGTCCTACGATTACGGACGAGCCTTGGGCCTTTGCGGTTGGGCCTCATAGTTGGACATTCCTAAAGCTAGCAGAAGATGGATATCGGATGGGCTTCTACTGGGTTTAAGAGTAAGAAGTCTTAACGCGTTAGACTTCTTGTTCTACGAGAACTACGTCAGGCTTGATCCCTATATAAAGGGTACGTAGGCACATTGAGAGGGTAAGAAGTTGAGAGCTGATAAGAGAGCCACCACTTACTCTGATCAATCTCAGCCTAAAACAACCACAATCAACCATACACCGCTTAAGTTTCCGGTAAAGAACCACCGTCACAGATCTTAGTTTCGGCGAGAAACCTCAATCTTTGTTGTTACCAGATTCCTCCGTCAACAAATTGGCGCTAGAAGGAGGGGTGCTAATTAAGGTCGCAATCTTAGGAGGAAAAGATGTCTTACAATCGTGATGGAAGTTCTTATGATGGAAGTGACAGCAGGTCAGAAGGGGAAGGCGGGGGGCGCTATACTCGCCACGAACCTTACGTTCCCAGAAACATGGCGGACCCACCAAGGGCTCCGGATGTGGGGGGGACACCTCCAGTTCTCATCAGCAACACTGATATATTGGAGCAATTATATCGCATGGGGGATACTCTTAACAGTTTTAACTCAAGACTGAACACGGTGGAGCGTCGAAGGACGAGGAGAGGTCGTCGTTTCCCCCGTCACGGTCATGCCTTGGGGAAAGCCCCTGTAGTTGAGGGAGATACCCAGGGGAGCGGGGATAACCCGCGAATCACTCCACGGCGTTTGCAATATTCTGACGATGTAGAACCTATTGTAGAGCTTGCGGATGAGGACACTGAAGGCAGAGAAAGGCCTCGCCTGGGCAACCAGGTAGTGCCACACCCGCATAGGTCTGGACGTACGATGGACGAGCGTCGCCGTGTGGAGAACGCTCAAAGCCAAGACGAGGAAGGAAGGGATCTTTTAACCTTGAAGAAGAGGCTTGGCATAAGGTTGGAGGACGACGATTTGAGGATGTTGCTGGTAGAATGGCAAAAGGAAGGAAACGCCGGAGAAGCGAGGCCCCGTGATACGACGCGTGTGCCCCCCGCATTCCAAAGGGATGACGGGATGCGGCACCGCGAGCACGAGCGTGCCCCTCCGCGAGGAAGGCCCGGGAATTTCTACCGGGGATATCAGAGGAATGGACGAGGAAGGATGGGATATCAATACGGAAGAGCCCCTTACAATGGTAGGAGAGGTGGAGCGCACCCCGCTGGAGAAGCCCCCGCCGTTATTCCCGTAGCTTCTCACAGCATTACTGGTAATGGGTCTGGAGCGCGTCCTCATGACCAGGACGGCGGGCAGACTCAAGTAAGAATGCAGAACAATGATGAAATTCCGCGACATGGTCAGGATGAACCTCGTGTACGGGAAAACATTCAGAACCAAAATGGTAATATGCCACCGCCGCAGCCTCAAGGTGAGGGGCGGCGAGATCCTCCGCCGCACCCGGGGGGTAATCAAGGGGAATTTCAGCAAATCGCAGAGCAACCCCAGCAGCCTAATGTTCAAACCATTCCTGGGGTAGGGACGTTTAATGTGAACGACCTCAAGCGGTTACTCAACCATCTTGAGGGAGGAAGAGTAACGGCGACAGCGCAAGCTCCTTCTCCTTTTGCTGCTGTTGTGAGGGAGGCGCAATTGCCCGTGGGATACCGGAACACAACCAACGACTTGCGTTTCCACGGGAACTCTGATCCTGTGGAGTTCTTGGGGCGTTTTAACATTGAAATGGATGTATATCAAGTACCTGATTTGGCTCGATGTCGTCTCTTGGCAGCCACTTTCAGAGAAGGTGCTCAGCAGTGGTTCCAAAAGCTTGGTCCAGGTGTAATTACATCCTGGGAACAGATGAAAACTTTGTTTTTAACACAATTTCAAGCCGCGGTGAAGTACACACCACCTGTTACCACGCTGGCTAATGTGAAACAAAAGGAAGGAGAAAGTTTGACTTCATATTTCAAGAGGTTTAACGCAGAATCTACTTTGGTGAGGGGTGCAACTGACGAAACGTTGAAAATATTGCTTATAGCTGGGTTGCGTGTGGGGACGGATTTCTGGAAACACCTACAAGGGAAAGACCCGGTGTCATTGGCCGATGTGCTCGCACAGGCGGAGTCGTTCAAGGCAATCGAGCAGTCGCTTGCAGAAACAAGAAAGAATGATGATACCTATAACTCCAAGGGGCGATCCAAGAGAAGGGACAGATCTGTAAGTCCGGGTTATCGGCGAAACGCCAGAAGCCCTAACAGGGTAAACGCTGTGAGCTCGCGAAGAGAATGGAGCCCACCATCGAACTACGAGAGAAGAGTCAGCAATTATACCCCGCTGGCGGCGTCCATTGATCATATCTTCGAGGTAAATAAGGACAGGGGAATCTTCAAGAAGCCCGACCGTCTAACTTCATGGCAAAGCAGAGATAAAAAGAAGTATTGTGATTACCATGAGTCTACTGGCCATGACACCCACGAGTGTCGTCACTTGCGGGATGAGATTGAGGAATTGATCAAGGCTGGACACCTAGGAGAATGGATCGACAAGGTGAAGCGACGCAGGGGACTTGATGACAAGGGTAAAGATGAAAGACAACCCTCGCGGGCGGAGGATGTTGAGAAAACAGCGGAGGTCAAGTTTCAGAGGGCCGGCAGCATCAGGGCAATTTTTGGAGGACACCCTTTTGTTGGTGACAGTAATCGAGCACTTGAAAGAAACGCGAGAGAAGCGCGACATCCACCGCTCACTAACATCCACAGCTTGGAAGATAGACCCCCGAAGGTCTTTAAGGGGGAGTCCGCTGATATTACATTCAGGGAAAAAGAATCTAGGTGGGTGCATCATCCTCACAACGATGCGCTGGTGATTACCATGCTTATTGGGGCAATGAACGTACATCGAGTGTTCCTGGATAATGGGAGTTCTACAAACATCTTATACTATAGCACCTACAAAAAGCTGGGTTTCCCAGATAGTGACATGTATTTTGAAGATGCGCACGTCTATGGCATTACGGGGGAAGCAGTGAGAGTTATGGGCTCAGTCAGACTTCCCGTCACGCTTGGGGAAGGGGCTTTGTCGGTTACTCAAATGATAGATTTTAAGGTGCTAGATCAGGATTCCGCGCACAACGTACTGGTCGGCAGACCTTGGTTGCGTGCGTTCAGGGTGATAACCTCGATACACCACTTGATGATAAAGTTTCCGACGCCAAACGGAGTTGGCAGCCTGAGAGGGTCACAGTATGAGTCACGTGACTGCTATCACAAGGCTGTCAAGGAATTTCGTAGAAGAAGGTATGAAGGGAAAGGTCTCCCATTTGAAGATATAGAAGATATTCATACAAAACCGGGTGGAGAGGTCCATGCCCACTATTTTGTTGAGAACCCCGGAAAGGAAGAAACCAATACCTCTGGGAACTCTGTTGTGATGCAGGGACGTGTTTCGAAAATCCGTAGTGTAGAAGAAGTGGTGGTGAGTCACACAGGGGGAATCACGCAGAAAGAGGTTAATGGGGAAAAGTTGGAAGGAAGAAGTGAGATTTTGCAAAGTCTCGGCGATAACTGCAAGGTTGATGCTCCTCAAAAGAAGGATGCGCCCTTGAATGAAGTTGAGGTTGATGCTCCTCCAAACGAGGACGCGCCTTCAGATGAAAAAGTAGAAATTGAAGACCCCCGAGACTTTGATTCCGATTTGGATCCCAGGATCCCTATGCTTATCGAAAAAACGGGACCGGCCGAAGACACAATATCTATTCCAGTTGATAAAAATGACCCAAGCAAGGTTTTGAAAGTGGGATCTCAGTTGGATGAGGAGATGAGAGGAGGTCTTACCCGCTTTCTAATTGCAAACCTCGATGTTTTCGCATGGAGTCATTCAGATATGATAGGGATCGACCCGGAAGTAATGTGTCACCGTTTGAATATCCACCCGAATTGCAAGGGCATACGTCAGAAACGTCGCCCAGTAAGTGGAGAAAGGGCGATAGCATTAAAAGAAGAAGTAGACCGGTTGTTGGAAGTGGGGTTGATCAAAGAATCGTTCTACCCCGAATGGCTTGCAAATCCAGTACTGGTGAAGAAACCGAATGGGAAGTGGAGGACATGTGTGGATTTCACGGATCTCAATAAGGCATGTCCAAAGGATAGCTTCCCGCTGCCAAGAATTGATCAGTTGGTTGACGCGACGGCAGGGCATGCGTTGTTGAGTTTTATGGATGCATACTCCGGATACAATCAAATTCCGATGTATGGCCCCGATCAAGAACATACATCCTTTATTACAGACAGGGGGTTATACTGTTACATAGGAATGCCTTTTGGCTTGATTAATGCTGGCGCGACCTACCAGCGGCTGGTAAACATGATGTTTAAAGACCAAATCGGGAGAACCATGGAAGTGTATGTGGACGATATGCTGGTGAAATCTAAGGTGACAACTGACCATATCAAGCACCTGATGGAGATGTTTAATATTTTGAGGAGGTTTCGTATGAAATTAAATCCACAAAAATGTGTGTTCGGCGTGGAATCGGGAAAGTTTCTCGGGTTCATTGTCAACCACAGGGGAATTGAGGCCAACCCCGCGAAGATCAAGGCATTATTGGATATGAAGTCACCCACCAATGTGAAACAGGTGCAGAGTTTGACTGGGAGGATCGCCGCGTTAAATCGATTTGTTTCAAAGTCGTCTGATAGATGCAAGGAGTTTTTCAAGGCGATTAGATTAGCTGGGAAAGACTTTGTATGGACGTCAGAATGTGAAGAGGCTTTCAAAAGAATCAAGGAGCAACTGGGGCATCCTCCCATGTTGTCAAAGCCATTGGATGGGGAAAATCTAATACTGTACCTCGCAGTGTCTGAATATTCGATCAGTGCGGTTCTGGTAAGAGAGGAAGACGGGCAGCAATCACCAGTGTACTACGTGAGCAAGCGGTTACACGACGCTGAAACTCGCTACACAAATATGGAGAAACTGGTTTACGCCCTGATTCTTGCGTCAAGAAAATTGCGGCCGTATTTTCAGGCCCATAGAGTCGAAGTTCGTACAGCATACCCACTGCGACAGGTCCTGCACAAACCGGAGTCATCAGGCAGAATGCTGAAATGGGCTGTGGAGTTGGGACAGTTTGATTTGGAATATGTGCCTCGAACAGCGATAAAAGGACAAGCCTTAGCCGATTTCTTGTTGGAATTTGATTCTGAAATTGATGATAAAGCTTTGGTGATGCTATATCCACCTCAGGCCGAGGAGTCTTTGGAGGAGTTTCCACATCCTTGGTGGATCTTGCATGTGGATGGGGCGGTTAACAATGGAGGAGCAGGTGCGGGCATAGTACTTGTATCTCCGGAAGGCCACCACCTGATGAGCGCAATTCATTTCAAGTTTTATGCAACTAATAATGATGCGGAGTATGAGGCGCTGATTAATGGCCTGAAAATCGCTCTGGAAATGGGGGTGCGAAACTTAATTGCAAGAAGTGACTCAGAGTTGGTAGTGAATCAGGTGAATGGGGGATTTCAAGCGCGAGGCCCGTGAACAGAATTATACTTGAGATGTGTACAGCGCCTGATTGGAATGTTCAAAGAAGTCAGATTGGAATGCGTTCCGCGGGAGAAAAACAGTAATGCGGATGCTTTGGCAAAAATGGGGTCGCAACAAGAGGCTGTGTTGTTAGGATCCATCCCTCTTGAAATCCAGGAGGTTCCGAGTATCCCAGAGATAGAAACTATGCAAGTGGATGAAGCTCCCAAGGAAACATGGATGACGCCCATTCTAGCTTACATTCGCAAGGGAACACTCCCCGAGGATAAGTCTATGGCTCGTCGACTTCGTTATCAAGCCGCAAGATATGTGATATACGATGAAGTTCTATACAAGAGAGGGTTCAACCAACCTCTACTCAGGTGTGTTGAAGAAGAAGAAGGAAATTACATCCTAAGAGAGGTGCATGAAGGAATCTGTGGCAATCACTCGGGGGGTAGCTCGTTGGCAATGAAAGTGTTGCGCCAAGGGTATTATTGGCCCACAATGAGAGAAGATGCTACAAATTTCGTCAAGGCATGTGATCGCTGCCAGCGCTTTGCAAACTACTCGTCTATGCCGGCTACACTCTTGACGCCTATGGCAAGCCCATGGCCGTTCGCCATGTGGGGAATCGATCTTATCGGAGAATTGCCGAAAGCTAAAGGAGACGTCAAGTATGCAGTGGTTGCGGTCGATTACTTTACTAAATGGGCGGAAGCTACGCCACTGGCTACTATCACCGCAAAGAAAATCAGAGATTTTGTTTTCAACTCAATTGTATGTAGGTTTGGAATCCCTTACAAGCTGGTCTCCGACAATGGAAAACAGTTTGATAGCAAGGAGTTGCGACAGCTATGTGAGGAGTTGAAAATCAAGAAGGAGTTTGCGGCGGTTTATCATCCTCAAAGCAATGGACAAACAGAGGTTGTTAACAAAATAATAAAACATACCCTCAAAACCAAGCTGGAGGAACGTAAAGGGAATTGGCCTGAAGAACTCCCGAAGGTGATGTGGTCATACAACACTACACCGCGATCTACTACGGGAGAAACGCCGTTTATGCTGACTTACGGTTATGAAGCTATGGTCCCCGTGGAAGTTGGATCGGGATCACTTCGCAGAGACTGTTACGGGAAAGAGGACGCTGAGGTTAATCAAAGGCTTCATTTAGATCTCTTAGAGGAGACGAGGGAAAATTCTCAGCTAAGGCTAACAGCATATCAGCAGCGCGTCGCAAGGTATTATAACAAGAAGGTAAAAGGACAGTTGCTGAAGGTGGGGGATTTGGTACTTAGGAAAGTGATGCCAAATACAAAAAACCCCCAACATGGAGTGTTTGGAGCTAATTGGGAAGGACCGTACAGAATAAAGTCTATCCTGTGGAAGGGGACTTATCACCTTGAAGACATGGACGGGAAGCTAATTCCGCGAGCTTGGAATGCGGAACATCTCCGAAAGTATTACCAGTGAGGCGTGGCTTTGGCCCCTTGCGTATTTCTTTTATCATTTTGATTTATGCCCAGTTTATAGGCTAGAATTAAATAAATTCCTCCTAGCCTAGGGGGGTGGTGCTTGTACTACTTACTCTGGGAATAGTTGAAGGGTCATTTTTTAGAAATAATTTCCCCACAGAGCATAGTAGCCGTGGGACTGGTGCACTTTTGACATCAGAGTGCATTATAAATAAAATTTTGAAATTTTCAAAAAATATTTGCTCAATCTGCTTGGTCTCATGACGCGTCCTAAACGTAGGGCGCGCCTTAAGCTAGGGTTTTATATGAATGAAACACAAGAAAAATGTACTATTTTCAAGGACGCGCCCAAGTTATCTTGGTTGATGCTCCTTTGGACTGAATGTTACTATGATATTGACAACACAAGTAAAAAAGAAAAGTTACTTGTCAAAGACGCGTCCTGCGGGAAGGATGATGTATTTTGGATCAAAGGTGAGGCGCGTCTTGAGTGATAGTTCTATGTGGATGTTAACTGAAGTAGTGGCTGCTAAAAGGATCAATAGAACTTGAGTAAAAATGTAACTAGGCGGTGTAATATTTCCAAGGACGCGCCCAAGTAATATTGGTTGATGCTCATAATTTAAAAGCAAAAGCAAGTCCCTACCAAGGACGCGTCCTCCCTGAGATGAAATATTTCTAAGAGAGCATTAAGGCATGTCAAACAGTTAGGACGCGCCCAGTCGCTCCTTGTGCATTGGTTAAACACACAAGTACAGTGTAGTGCCGTGCTCATGCACTTTCCGAAGCAAACAAAGACGCGTCCAACTAGAGAGGACGCGCCCACAATGGATATTTGCTTGACGGGAGTAAAAATAATAACAAATTAATCAAAGGCGACGTACCCTGAACACAAGGCGCGCCCATGTAAATGATTGAGAAAAGTGCAAGTGAATGGAGGTCAAAAGTAGTTTTTACAACTTGCAAGGCTTCAAAGGGCCCGCGCCTTTAAAGAGTTTAGAAAAAGTACATGAAAAACATAAGGCGCGTCCTAGGCAGGAGGCGCATCTTGGGGCTTGTCCTGGTCATTTGCAGGGGAAGGCTGAGTTTGGAGTGGAGCAGGTTCAGGGGACGCGTCCTCTTCCTCTAAGCCTAGGAATATCCTTTTGTTCTTGATGGATTCTGCAGCCCTGATCCTGAAATCGTTTACCCATATCTGGGTATCTGCATCAAACTTTGAGAATGTATACTCTGGGTCGTTGGCAATGAATCCAGAGCACCATTCTTCAAATCCAGCCTGGAAGCCGTGCTGATAAACCAGTTTTTTCTCCTCTGTCCATCCATGCAGCCTATCATCATTCAGGATGTCAAGTTCCAGCTGCATGGTGGAGTTCAGGGCGATGATGCTGTCCATTTGTTTTTCCATTGCAGAGACATTGCCTTCCAAAACAGCTTTTTCTGTTTCTAGACGCGTCCTCTCGCCCTCTAGGCGTCTGATTTCAGCATCTTTTTCTTTGGTGAGCAGGGCAATGTGTTTTTCCAGAGATTTGACCTTGTCTTCGGCCTGGCTCTTTGCAGTATCAGTAACTGCAAGACGCGCCCTGAGCCTTGCCGCCATGTTGGCACTCTGTCGGGCATGAAGGTGAAGCTCAGCTGCGGCCTTCACCATGGCTTTTTCTGTTTGTTGCTCTGTTCTGAAAGTCCAGCCTCTGACTTCATCCTCTGAGAAATCCCCAACAGAGGACGCGCCCAGGTATCTAAGAACGAAGGACTGATCGTCAGGAATGATCTTTTGGCGTTTCGAGGGCGCGTCCTCCCCCTCCTCAGGAATTTCAAACGCGGGAGTCTCTATTATCTTTGGAGGAGGAGAAGGAGTTGCAGCAGGAGGTGGGGTTTTTGCCTTTGAATCAACCTTTGTGGGAGCCTGTTTCCTTGCCCTTAGTTTTTTGGAAGCCCCAATTGCGAACCCTTTGGGGAGAGAGGCCATGTCTGCAATATAAACATTGAAAGGAATTAGTTGGGTACAAGGAGACGCGTCCTAAAAGTAGGACGCGCCTATTTCATGATATAAAGGTCTACGTGCATGTCAGATATAAATGAACATAAAGATGAATAAATGTGTGGTAATGACGCGTCCTAACGGTATGACGCGTCTTACCTAAGACGTTTTCTAGAATAAGGAGACATGCCCGAGGGGTAGGGCGCGTCCAAGGTGATAGTGCATATATGAAGTAACTTTTATAAATTATGCTAAAATTAAAGGGAAAAAGTGAGCATAAATACGACGCGTCCTAATGCCGTGACGCGTCGTACGTACAATGATTTCTTACCCTGCTCTAAATCCACCTTTTTGGTGATGTCTGGCTGAATAATTTTTGTGGCTTGGAGCCCTTTGGACTTTTCAGAAGCAGTAAGGATAGGTTTCCCATTGTGGAAATCTCGAAATTTGCAGAGAGAACCCACTCGTGGGGACAAAGCTCCTATTTTCTTCAAGTTCTCCTCGGTGATCATGTCCTTGAGGTTGAAATGTTTTTCAGCATACTGTAACACCTTTTCTGCTCTCTTCTTCTTCTTTCCTGCAAGCTCTTTCTGGGTCCTTTTATCTAAGAGAAGGGAGGATAGGTTACAACAAAGAAAACAAAGAAATGGGTATAAAAGAAAAGGCGCGCCCTGATAAAGGGGACGCGTCCTGAATGTTGGACTCACTTGGTTCCAAGTTGTAGCGAACGCGTGTCCTTTTGACATCATAAATATAGAAGAATGGCTCCTTCCAGTCTCTTTCGTGGCTAATTTTACCTTCATTGAATCCCTTGTTGTTCAACCATTTGTTGACTACCAGGAAGTGGTACCCGGGAATTGATTTCCTGATGCTGTAAAAGAAGCTGAATTCTTTCATTGAGGGCGCGCCCAGCCTTAAGTTATGGTACATGATGAACAGAGCCCAAGCTAGTTTGTATGAATTTGGTAATAGTTGGACTGGAGCTACGTCGTACCATTTTAAGATTTTCTTAATGTATGGATGCAAAGGCGCGCCCACACCCAAGGAAATTAACTTTGGAGTAAGCACCATTCTGGGGATCCTTTGGTTCCCGACATTGAAAATGTGTGGCCTCATGGTTCGAAGAGGGCGCGCCCAGATTCCCTCCATGTCATAGTACTTCATGTGCCATTGAATTTCCCAATCGGTTGCCGTCGAGTCAAGAGCTACGCATGCCAGCTTGCCCTCTCTTTTTCTTCTAGCATTCTTCTCTGCCTCAGTTAGAGTGTCAAGTCTGGCCCAGTCACAGTCCACTTCAACATCTGAAGGATTCCAATGTTCCAGAGGGGAGTCTGATTTCTGAGGGGATACTGGATATGTTTCGGGGTCAGGAATCCTCCTTTCAAATTCATTCACGCTGAGAGGTGACGCGTCCTGAGAGGGAGCCGACCCTTGAGAATTCGACGCGTCCTGGGAATAGGACGCGTCCTCGCCTGAAATGGCTATTTTTTGGGGTTTTTGGCTTGTGGTTAAAACAATTTCGTCGTCTGTCCAATCTTCAATGGCAGCCCTAGTATCGAGAACCGGAGATCTTTGCCTTTTGACTCCCTTCTTCTCTATTCTTGAAAGTATGGGAACATGATCCATGGAGTCAGAACTGGAATTGGACATTATTGAGGTTTTTGATTTAAGGGAACAGAAGACGCGTCTTTCTGCTCTAAGGAAGGAATTCGTCCTGTGGATGTTGGGAAAGTCGGGTTTAAAAGAAATCAGGTGTGGGGAATAGGTTCCAATACGCTTGTTGAGTGCTTTAAACGGGTGAAATGGTGAAGAAGAAGACGCGTCCTCCAGCTGCAAAAGAATAAATAACAATTTGAGGACGCGTCCATTAAAAAAAAAGGGAGAGAAGAAAAGGAAAAGAAAGATGGAAGGAGGATATTGGGAGGGCGCGTCCTGAAAATCTACCGCAGGGGGGTGTGCTACAATGATGCGTCCTAATAAACCTTTGGTCCTATATTACCTTTGTTTGGGACAACTTGAACATGTCTTAAATTAGAAGATACAGGACGCGTCCTAACAGGAAGACGCGTCCTACATGATTATAACAGCGGAATGTTAATCGACTGTTAACAATTTGGGGGAAATATGATGAAATCCTAGAAACATGTAGTTGGGAGATCAGGGAAGCAAAATATGTTAAATTTACAGATATATTCACATATACATGCAAGGAGAGTTAAGAGTGGTGTACGGCAACTCGAAGCATATGAACGGGTTTTTGCTTATTAAACTCAATTTACTTAATTAAATAGGAAAGTCAAGGAAGATTTGTATACCTTGTGAGTTGGCGGTTGGATTGAGCTACAGAAATAGGGAAATGGCTGGATAGATCACCGGAATTTGGACCTCGAAATTCCTTCTTGAAAAGGCGGCAATGGCGGATGTGTGAGAGAGAAACAGGGACGGTGATGATGGTGCGCCTTAAACTAGGGTATTTATAGAAGGAGGGCGACCCTAAGGATGACAGTTGTATACCGCATGTAGAAAGTGAGGGTAGGACGCGTTTTCCCTTTATGACGCGTCCACATAGTTTGAGCCAAATTTCGCTTGGAAAGAAATTCCAATTTTGTTTTTAACTGCAAATGGAATTTGGGGGGTAGTTGTTATATCCAAAATTTGGCATTGGGTTGACTCGGGTCAAACGCGGGCTAGTTGCAGTCAAACTTAGTGTTGCGTTGTGGAAGTAAGGACGCGTCCAAGCCTACAGGACGCGCCTACTAGGAAAGGGATATGTTACGAGGCAAGAAGAGTGCCTGATCAAGGAAGGCCGCACCCCAGACTCTATGGACGCGTCAATGTTTATGAAAGTGCTCGGCAGACGAGAGCTTATGGTGATGGACGCAGTAGGACGCGCCTACTTTATCAATGACGCGTCATAGGAGGTGAAATGCTGTGCGTGATGGTTTAGAAGAGACGGTGCAAGTCTAATAAGGGTGAGGACGCGCCCTAATTTCTAGGACGCGTCCTATGTTTGTTTTATGTGTTAGGGCGCGTCCTATGTTTGTTTTATGTGATCTTAATGGTGAATTCAGGACAAAGCTTGCATGGAAAGGAGCGATGGAGGTTATTTTTACTAATGTATTTGTTGCAGGTACTCTTGGAAGAATTCCCTCCTTGAGACGGTCAAGGAGGGGGATGTCCGTGAAAAGCTTGAAGGCCTCCAGGGGTATGCCTGATGATTGAAGGCCTCCTCCTGTATTCAACGGGTGTCCTCGTTGGGGATGCGGGGTTTAACCTTGGTGTGTGCTTTGGGAGCTCTGTTCTTGTATTCAACGGGTGTCCTCGTTGGAGAACTTTGGAGTCATCCTGCACTTTGCACCCGAGAGCTTGGGATCACCTGTCCTGCTATCTGGTGGGTTATCCTCATTCGGGGGACAGGGACGCGTCTTGCATTTGGGGTGAACCGTGGCTATACCTGCGTTCGTAAATCAAGGGAGATAGCTGTAGCGGAGTGTTATCCTTGCGCAGGGAGATGCACTATCCGTGAAGTCCTACGATTACGGACGAGCCTTGGGCCTTTGCGGTTGGGCCTCATAGTTGGACATTCCTAAAGCTAGCAGAAGATGGATATCGGATGGGCTTCTACTGGGTTTAAGAGTAAGAAGTCTTAACGCGTTAGACTTCTTGTTCTACGAGAACTACGTCAGGCTTGATCCCTATATAAAGGGTACGTAGGCACATTGAGAGGGTAAGAAGTTGAGAGCTGATAAGAGAGCCACCACTTACTCTGATCAATCTCAGCCTAAAACAACCACAATCAACCATACACCGCTTAAGTTTCCGGTAAAGAACCACCGTCACAGATCTTAGTTTCGGCGAGAAACCTCAATCTTTGTTGTTACCAGATTCCTCCGTCAACAGTTTAATATATTAATTGTTATGTAAAATTAACTTTATAGCCCAATTTGGATATGCAGATCAATTTCTATGGTATAGGATATGGATTGTTTAGTATTTTCTGGGAAGTTTTGGCCTTGACCTGATTTCAAGTTTTATGCAGATATTCGGTTTGGGTTTTAGCTGGATCTCTAGTTTGATAACTTGTTTTAATTATAATTTCTATATAATTATAGAAATTGTGTAACAATAAATTATTCTCCAATGGCACATTCCCCTTAATTAAAATTTTAGTTAAACTCATCATATTGGCCAAATTTGTTGAAACATTGGAGACCTATAACATAAATCCACGTCATTTATTATCATATTAAAATTAAGTATTATGTTTATAACAACTTGATTAATATTAACAAACTATTTTTAAAAATATGGCCAATCATTATAGCCACCCCCGTTAAAGTATATTTTATTACAGGTTCAGTAAATTTTAGATAATCAGTATTTTATATCATTTTAGTGAACTATTTTACTCAACTCCATTGGAGATGCCCTGATTGAAGGTTATTATTGTACCATTTATGGGCGGCCATGTTAGGTCCAAAAGATCCATACAGAGGGGGTGAATGTGTGTTCTTCGTTTTTACTCTAAAATGCAGCGGATATTGAAAATTTTAAACGAAATAAACAAACAAAAGAGATTTCACGAAATGATTCTTGTATTAAGAAATTAAACCGCAATGGGTTGCTTACACATCTGAACAAATATTCAAAGTTATAAATAGATAAAACCAATACAAGTTATAAGCTATCAAATCTATGGTTTGTATCTATCACTTTAAAAACTCATAACTCTTATCAAATGATTAAAAATACAATTAAAGAAAATATAAATGATGAGTGTATCAGGTGTGTAAGTCTTTAAATGGTGAGTAAACTTAAGGATTAGTTGTGACCCCTGCACTCTAGGAAGGTGTTCTGCCTTAGAAAGAATCTTTTAGGTCTTCACACTAATCCTAATCACTACTTAAAAATGAAGTCAGCCTTATTTCTTCATTTTCTGAACATATTAATGAACTTCATACAGATCTTTGTTGAAGTCTTCTTCACTGCAGCTACCAAGATTATCATGTATATGCCTAATAAACAATCTGTACTGATTCTAATGGAACATAGATTATTCTTAAGTTATTTGTTCTATGTTGAGTTATCCAAACCAGCATTGTTGAGTTATATATACAGCTTCAATCTTGCTCAACAATCTCCCCCTATTTGACTGTTACACATGATGGTCAAATAATAAGGAAAAGCCACAGTTTGGAGGATAACTCAACTAACCCTAAACATAGATCTTCAATCAGCTTCCTGTTAGTGTTTCTTTTTCGAGTTGACCTGGCAGCTCGACCCCAGCCGGGGTCTGCCACCCCCGGACCTCGCCCGGGGGCGGACCCCCGCTATATTTTATTTTTCTCAAGTTCTTTATTTGTTTACTTGAGCATGGTGCTGGTTATGGTAGTAAGACCTTTAGATTAAAGTTTATGGTTTTGGTTTTATAAATACGACTTGCATGTCATTTTCATTATTGTTGTAACAATTTTACCTCGAATGTAACTCGAGTTTTCTTATGTAAGTACATTATTATAGGTTGTTTTAATGTAATGTACTTCATGAAGGCATGATCCAGGAGGAGAAGCAACTATCGAGACAAGCAGAATGAGGACTTGTAATTGTAATTGTATTTATATTATTCACCATAGATTGATTTTGATCCTTTCAGTATCTTGAAAGGATCACATAGGATAAAGGCCTTAACCAAGCACGTTTACATACCGCACTTTACATATTGATGTATAAATGTATGTATAAAATAGTTAATGATGCATGCTTTAATTAGATTAATCATGCATGAATGTATGTATAACATACGTCACCCATGTCATGCCTGCTAAACAAGATAAAATCTTTAACGACTCAAGATTTTAAAATTTACAAACGATTATAAGATTCTCGTGTTTATGAAACACGGAATGAAATACGAATCTTCTTTATTTCCGACATGGGGCGATTTTGTCAGCAACGGGTTCATTGAACTTGTAAGGTTGTGGGTTTTAAGCGAGACCGGTGTGACTCCTCCACTACCTGGAAATCAAACAATTGACGAGTATTGATTTAAAGTATTTTATTCAAGGAAAAATTGGGAATCTCTTTATGATGGGATCATGATCGTTATAATACTAACAAAACTCTAATATTTATATTAAGTTGTTTAGATGCCTTCCAATATATCCAACGCGTTATCCCCTAGATCGATAAGGAGTGGGTTCGCCAGAGCGAAGTACTCCCATATATCGTGGGACGGCGTGTTGAAGTATATGATACTTTTTAGACCTTTGGGTTGACATAACTAAGTTACCATAATAGGATTGTGAACTTAGTGGCATAGAGTTTGGTGAGATTTATTGGATAAATGTGAATAAATGTTATTCCACTAAACTATTCAAGAGTTATATAGTTGATATAATTGACAAATGTTGTCTACCTTATTGAATCATGTTTTAGGAGTAAAGCCAAAGCTGAACTAAAATGTTGTGAAATTTGGATCTTAGCTCACTTGAAAGTATATAGAAGATATTTTTTCCGAATTAATATTAGGGCTATTAATTTGATAAAAATAGTGGAAGATATATATTTTGAATATATATAAATAATCACTTGAACATAATTCAATAATCATCTGTAGACTAATTTATCTTATGCACTCAAACATTGTAGATAACAAATGGCAAACAATTCAAACAACTTCTCTGTGCGATCAGTCCTTGAGAAGGACAGGTTGACAGGAATAAACTTCCTTGACTAGCAGAGAACTTGAGAATTGTCCTCAAACAAGAGCGCAAGCTCTATGTAATTGATATCCCTCGCCCTGCACCTCTCCCTGAAGGAGCATCTCGTGCTCAACATAATGTTTATCAGAAACATATCGATGATGACACGGATGTTCAATGTCTCATGTTAGCGACCATGAGTGTTGAACTTCAAAAACAACATAAGAATATGGATTCTTATGATATGATTGAGCACTTTAAATGTATGTTTGAAGGACATGCTCGACAGTAGAGGTTTGATACTTTCAAATAGTTGCATGCATGTAAGCAGGGAGAACGTGATCCGGTTGGACCACATGTTCTAAGAATGATAGGGTATATGGAGTACCTTGCCAAGTTGGGTGCCCCAATTGCTATGGAGCACCAGATTGATCTTATTTTGCAATCTTTAAACAACAACTATTCTCAATTTGTGATGAATTACAATATGAATGAGATAGATAAGAACCCCACCGAATTATTGGCTATGTTGAAAACTGCTGAGACCAACGTTCAGAAGGCGTTCCCTGCTCCCATGTTGATGGTGAATAAGGGGAAGGCCAAAGAAAAGGGTAAATAGAAAGGCAAGAGGAAGATTGGATCTAAATCTTATGCCAATCTGAAACATGTTCTGACCAAGGCTTTGAAGCCTAAAGGTGGTGTTCCAAAGATTGGTGATTGTCACTATTGCAAGAAATCAGGTCATTGGAAGAGGAACTGTCATGCTTATTTGGAGGATCTGAAGAAGAAGGATGTTATTGCTACTTCTAATTTAGGTATTTATCTTATAGAAGTCAACTTGTCTACTTCTACATCTTGGGTATTAGATACTGGATGTGGTTCTCACATTTGTATAAATGTGCAGGAACTGCAGGGAAGTAGGACATTGACGAAGGGAGAAGTCGACCTACGAGTTGGAAATGGAGCAAAGGTTGCTGCTTTAGCTGCAGGGACTGTTGGATTTTAAACGCAGCGGGGCAAAAACACTTTTACACACACAAAATCCAGATAAAAGCATATAAATCGTGAATAAAAATTCGAGGGATCGAATCTAACCTTTAAAATAATTCGGAGACAACGATCAGAGATCCTTAGCAGTCGCTCCTCAAGTGTGAAGCACTCCACCGCTATCCACCAAGAAAACGATGTTAAGGAGGAGGAAGGAGGTGGAGAGAATTGGGTTTTCCAATTTTTTTGGGTTTTTTGGGTCCTAAGGTTAGAATGAAAATAGGGTCTATAATATTGTATTTATAGGCAAAATTTTCAGCTGAAATTTTCCCATAAATAATATTATTATTATCCCATTTATTATTCTCATTAATAATTAAAACACCTTTTAATTATTAATCCTTTTTCTAAACACTTTAGAAATAATTATCTCTCTTGATTTAATTTCCAAAAATTAAATCCTTTAATTAATAATATTAAGAACTTTTCTTAATTAAATTATAATCAATTAAATCTCATTTAATCAATTATTAAATTTGCCAATTAATTATTTATTTCATAAATAAATAATCATCAGCCATTATTAATTAATTCCTCCACCATTAAATCATTCTCTTTTTATGGTGTGACCATGTAGGTTCAATATTAAGCCGGTAGTAGAAATAAATAATAATAAAACTATTTTATCATTATTTATATAAATTCTCTAATTTATTAAATATGATTAATTAATTAATCACATTTATTCTACATCGTGAGTGATGTTTCTCAACATATTGCGACTATCCGGATAATATGAATTCACTGCTTAGAATACCAAGAACCTGTCAGTGAATAGTACCGTACAATAAACTCCTTCTACCCTACAATGTCCCGATTAAATACAAGGCATGGATCTCGTGTCAAGCCTATCTAATTTAATCATCTGCTTACCATTTACTATGCTTAGTTCTATGCAAATTAGAAACTCCTTTCTAATTTCATTCACTCTGGCCAGAGATTCCTGAACTAGCATAAGTGGATCAGCCTTGAACATTCGCTTCCTTCACTGGAAGGGGTAGATCCTTTATTGATCATACACTATCTTCGTGTACAAATTCCTATACCCAGAAGAGCCCTAATAATTGTCCCTGGAGACTAAGAACTAAACCAAAACATAGTTCAGTGTACACAAGATGACTATGATGACCTCAAGTCTAAGGATACTTGTACAACTATCACTATGTGAACAACTGCTGACACGTGAGTGAACTCCATCAGTTGTTCAGCTGTGCGAGTCATGTTCAGTGAACTTATTCTATAATAAGCACCTACATACTAGCTATAGTGTCACCACACAAATGTCTATGAGAACAGACATCTTTCATAATGAAGCAAGTATAGTATGTACCGATCTTTGCGGATTATTAATTACCAGTTAGTAATCCTATGATCAGGAACTATTTAAGTTAAGAGTTATCATCTTTTAGGTCTCACTATTATGATCTCATCATAATCCATAAAAAGCTTTACTCTAAACTATGGTATATCTTATTTAAACACTTAAATAGATAAAGTCCGTAATAAAATCAAAACAAGTCTTTTATTAATATCAATGAAATCAAAACAGATTACATAAAAGTTATTCCTAAATCCTAATACATGATTGGACTTAGGACATATTCCTTTCAATCTCCCACTTGTACTAAAGCCAATCACTCTGGTATCTATACCCATCTCATCTTTATGACGATCAAAGTGACTTTCAAAAAGTAGCTTTGTGAGTGGGTCTGCTATGTTGTTATGTGTGTCAACTCTATTTCAATACAATACAAGAAATGTTACCGCGCTCCCACTAACCCTTTTGTAGACGCATGGTTCATCTACGTTTTTGATAAAATCAAACTCTTTGATTGTCTCATCAAAACGAATGTTCCATCTACGAGAAGCTTGCTTTAAACCACATATGGTTCGCAGTAGCTTACACACTAGGTTTTCATTTCCCTTGGAAAGAAAACCATCTGGCTATATGCCAGATCACATAGTCGTAGTACGCAGCAATCGCAAGCAAAATCAGAACTGATTTTAACAGGGCTACAGGTAAAAGGCTTCATCAAAGTCAATCCATTGCCTTTGTTTGAATTCTTTTGCCACAAGCCTGGCCTTATAGGTCTCCACCTGGCCATCTGCTCTAATCAATCTTTTGTATCCCGTATACATAGATTCCATTCTGGATTTTATGGCACTATGCCATTTCTCTGAGTCGACACTACTCATAGCCTCATTATAGGTCACAGGGTCGTCATCATCAATGATCGACAACTCATTGTCATTCCCAATGACAAGGCCATAATACCTCTCAGGTTGGCGAGACACTCTCCCTGACCTACGAATGGGCTGTTCCATAAAAGGTTGTTTAGTCAGAACAGGTGTTTCCACTTGATCCGTAGTAGTTTGTGCTTCTTGAACTTCATCAAGTTCAATTTTGCTCCCACTGTTTCCTTCAAGGATAAACTCCTTTTCCAAGAAGGTAGCATGTCTGGAGACAAACACCCGATGATCGGTGTAAAAGTAATACCCTAAAGTCTCTTTAGGATATCCCACAAAACTACATTTTACGGATCGATATTCCAGCTTATCTGGGTCAATTTACTTGACATAAGCTGGACATCCCCAAATCTTAACGTGTTTAAGACTCGGTTTCCTTTCTTTCCATATCTCATACGGAGTTTGAGGAACAGATTTGGAAAGCACCTTATTCAGTAAATATGCTGAGGTTTCCAATGCATAACCCCATAGGAATACTGGAAGATTTGCATAGCTCATCATGAACCGAACTATGTCTAACAAAGTTTGATCTCTCCTTTCAGATACCAATCTGGAGGAGTCCACTGGGAGACTATACCATTTACTTTGAGATAATCTAAAAACACTCCATTAAAGTATTCACCACCTCGATCTGATCGAAGAGTTATAATACTATGTTTGGTTGTTTCTCCACTTCATACTTATATTCTTTGAACTTTTCAAAGGCCTCAGACTTGTGTTTCATCAAATACATATTCGAATCCAGATCTATCATCTATGAAAGTAATGAAGTATGAAAAACCCACCCATGGCTTGCGTAGACATTGGTCCACATACATCTGTGTGTACCATTCCTAGCAAATTTGCAGTCCTCTCTCCATGTCTACTAAATGGAGACTGCAGTGCCACTATAAAGTGAGATTTTCATCATCCATTTTCTTTTATTAGTTTGTTCAATCTGAAGTAAATTATGTCACATATATACATACCATTATTTAAAGCACCACGTCCATAAAGAATATTATCTCTAAGAATAGAACATTCATTATTCTCAATAATAAATGAAAATCCAGCCAAGTCAAACATGGGAATAATATTCCTCACAATCGAGGGAACAAAATAACAATTATTTAAAACAATAGTCTTGCCTGTAGGCATATGTAAATGAAATGATTCTACATCTATAGCAGCAACTCTTGCTCCATTTCCCATCAGTAGAATCACCTCCTCTTCCTCAAGAGTCCTAGTTCTCCTTGGTCCCTGCAACAAATTGCAGATATGAGAACCACAGGCGGTATCTAATACCCAAGTAGAAATTTGATTTAATGACGTATTCACTTCTATCATGAACATACCTGAATCAGAAGCGGTAGTCTCACTACCCTTCTTCTTCTTCAATTCTGCAAGGTAAACCTTGCAGTTCCTCTTCCAGTGCCCCACCTTGTTACAATGAAAGCAAACAATTTTGTTCTCGGGGTCTTCAGCTTTTGGTGGAACCGGCGTTTTCTCACCTACTTTCTTCTTCTTGGAAGAGTTCCTCTTCCTTTTCTTAGGATTGGAACCTTCACCAATTAGAAGAACAGAACTCTTCTTAGGGGAAAAATTCGATTCCGCAGTCTTCAACATGTTGTGGAGTTCAGGCAGGCTGACATCCAACTTATTCATGTGAAAGTTTACAACAAACTGCGAGAACGAACTCGGAAGCGATTGCAAGACCAAGTCTTGGCTCAGCTCCCCATCCATGACAAAACCAAGTTGTCCAAGACGTTCAATCAAATTGATCATCTTAAGTACATGGTCATTCACAGATGATCCCTCAGACATCCTACAACCGAACAACTCCTTCGATATCTCATATCGAGCTGTCCTCCGCGCCACATCATACAACTCTTGTAGATGCATGAGGATAGTGTGAGCATCCATATGCTCATGTTGCTTCTGTAGCTCAATGTTCATGGAAGCTAGCATGATGCATTGAGCAACATTTGCATCATCTATCCACCTACGATACACAACATGTTCATCATTATGTGCATCACTAGCAGGTTCAGTAGGCTTAGGTGAGTCAATCACGTATTCCAGCTTCTCAATCCTGAGAACAATTATCAAGTTTCGAAGCCAGTCAGCATAATTAGGACCAGTCAATTTGTGAGCATCTAGTATGCTCCTGAGTGATAGTGCAGAAGACATAACGTACAAAGTAAATCTGTAAATGATAAACACATAACAACACTTAGAAAATATTCAATTTCATTTCAAAACACTGTATGAATCGGGTCTTTATTCAGAAGTGGCTCCCACTAGTTTATCTAATTTATTCAACCCCCTACGTGAAAAATTAAGCATTCATAATGCTAGTGAGAATAGGGACCCTACATTCCATTACACAACCCCGGCTGTGGCATGAAACGCCATGTAATGTTCAATAGGCAGACAACTCTTGTCAATTACATCCAATGTTATTCCCTAATCAAACTTTAGCCTCTTGAATAATTGAGTCACGGCTGTGGCACGACAAACTCAATATTCTAAGTCAAGTCTAACCCAACATTCCGTACAATTGAATCAGTCCCCAAAGGCCCACGGCTGTGGCACGTAACGACCTTTAGATTCTTATTCAATGTACACATCTCTATGTAATAGACAAGTATTTCTTATTTCGAAATCAAAGCCCTCGGTTGTGGCACGAAACGACAATGATTCAAAAATAAGAACTACTTTTCGATCATGTTGGAAGGCTATGACCGACACAAGCCCGTTGTGTCATTGGCCAATTACTACTTGATATTATTTAATTTTAGAGGGATTATATTACGTTACAATCATAATCATATTATAAAGAGATTCTTCCTTTTAAATTAAATATTTCAAATCAATAATCAATAATCAGATGATTCCCAGATCGGGTGGAGCATTGTCAAGAGGCGTCACTTAATAACCCTTTCTTACATATAGAAATCTGTTGTTGACAGAATCATCCTTTCTCTCATATCGAAAATTTATATTCAATTACGTGTTTCACAAACACAAGAATCTCATGATTGTATTCATAATATTGTTATTAAGGTTATGAAACAATTTCACTATACTAGGTTGTCTAACAAACGCCTTATGTTCATTTAAGTTCACCTAAATCTATCATCGCATGATAAACTAAGCGTATATCACATATATAAACATGAATAAACATCAAGGTAGGCATGTTACATCATCTAGCATATTGGTCTAAGCATTATACATCTCTATGTATCACATGAAGCATTTAAAAGCAGTTAAAACAGTTAAAAACAACTTTAAAACACTTCATGGAAATATAAACAGTTCAAAACTTTTATATAAACTAAAATTGATCACTCCATTAGATCCGTCTCGAAAAAACGAATCCAACGGTATATTGCACGCCTAAAACGGAGTTACGAAACTCCCAGAAAATCATTTTTTAAAATTAACAGACGGGCTGTAACGCATTACAGGAACGCGTTACAAGCCCTGTAACGCATTACGGTGATGCGTTACAACCCTTTTAAGCCATTAAAAGGTGTGACGCATTCCGTGAATGCGCCACAGGGGTGTAACGCATTCCCGGAATGCGCGACACCCTTATTTTTTTATTTTTTTTATTTCAGCAGCAGCCGCCACTTTCCTCGAACTGCGCGCAGCCGTCCTTCTATGTCCTGTCTGTCTTCTTTCTCCGTGCAGCAGCAGTACAGCAACAACAGATGATGCATAATATATATATACTTACTTACAATTCATATATATATATATATATCTTTATTTAATTACGAATTATTAATGATACAACTTCAAAAATTCATAATAAAAAATCTATACATCATAAAATTATGAAAAAAATAACCAAAAGATCTACAATACTTGTAGAACCCATATCAACATTCAAAATTATTATGAGAAACGATTTCTCATCAGACAAAATTAATCCATGATATAACTTGTAAAAATCATAATTAATTCACACAAGCACATAAAATTCTGAAATTTTTACCACAGATCTATATGCATACAACCTATGCTCTGATACCATTATTGGATTTTAAACGCAGCGGGGCATGGCAAAACACTTTTACACACACAAAATCCAGATAAAAGCATATAAATCGTGAATAAAAATTCGAGGGATCGAGTCT
This sequence comes from Apium graveolens, assembly GCF_009905375.1. NCBI lineage: Eukaryota > Viridiplantae > Streptophyta > Magnoliopsida > Apiales > Apiaceae > Apium > Apium graveolens. Next base: position 292,713,884 of record NC_133652.1, on the reverse strand, counting down.
AACCTTTAAAATAATTCGGAGACAACGATCAGAGATCCTTAGCAGTCGCTCCTCAAGTGTGAAGCACTCCACCGCTATCCACCAAGAAAACGATGTTAAGGAGGAGGAAGGAGGTGGAGAGAATTGGGTTTTCCAAATTTTTTGGGTTTTTTGGGTTTTTTGGGTCCTAAGGTTAGAATGAAAATAGGGTCTATAATAGTGTATTTATAGGCAAAATTTTCAGCTGAAATTTTCTCATAAATAATAATATTATTATTCCATTTATTATTCTCATTAATAATTAAAACACCTTTTAATTATTAATCCTTTTTCTAAACACTTTAGAAATAATTCTCTCTCGTGATTTAATTTCCAAAAATTAAATTCTTTAATTAATAATATTAAGAACTTTTCTTAATTAAATTATAATCAATTAAATCTCATTTAATCAATTATTAAATTTGCCAATTAATTATTTATTTCATAAATAAATAATTATCAGCCATTATTAATTAATTCCTCCACCATTAAATCATTCTCTTTTTATGGTGTGACCCTGTAGGTTCAATATTAAGCCGGTAGTAGAAATAAATAATAATAAAACTATTTTATCATTATTTATATAAATTCTCTAATTTATAAATATGATCAATTAATTAATCACATTTATTCTACATCGTGAGTGATGTTTCTCAACATATTGCGACTATCCGGATAATATGAATTCACTGCTTAGAATACCAAGAACCTGTCAGTGAATAGTACCGTACAATAAACTCCTTCTACCCTACAATGTCCCGATTAAATACAAGGCATGGATCTCGTGTCAAGCCTATCTAATTTAATCATTTGCTTACCATTTACTATGCTTAGTTCTATGCAAATTAGAAACTCCTTTCTAATTTCATTCACTCTGGCCAGAGATTCCTGAACTAGCATAAGTGGATCAGCCTTGAACATTCGCTTCCTTCACTGGAAGGGGTAGATCCTTTATTGATCATACACTATCTTCGTGTACAAATTCCTATACCCAGAAGAGCCCTAATAATTGTCCCTGGAGACTAAGAACTAAACCAAAGCTTAGTTCAGTGTACACAAGATGACTATGATGACCTCAAGTCTAAGGATACTTGTACAACTATCACTATGTGAACAACTGCTGACACGTGAGTGAACTCCATCAGTTGTTCAGCTGTGCGAGTCATGTTCAGTGAACTTATTCTATAATAAGCACCTACATACTAGCTATAGTGTCACCACACAAATGTCTATGAGAACAAACATCCTTCATAATGAAGCAAGCATAGTATGTACCGATCTTTGCGGATTATTAATTACCAGTTAGTAATCCTATGATCAGGAACTATTTAAGTTTAGAGTTATCATCTTTTAGGTCACTATTATGATCTCATCATAATCCATAAAAAGCTTTACTCTAAACTATGGTATATCTTATTTAAACACTTAAATAGATAAAGCCCGTAATAAAATCAAAACAAGTCTTTTATTAATATCAATGAAATCAAAACAGATTACATAAAAGTTATTCCTAAATCCTATTACATGATTGGACTTAGGACATATTCCTTTCAGGGACTTATCGTTTATCGTTGCCCACTGGGCTTGTTTTAGAACTAGATAATTGTTTTTACGTGCATACGATTTGCAGAAACATTATTTCGGTTTCTTGTTTGGACAAGAAAGGTTTATTGTTTTTGGTTCAGAACAATAGTTGTTCCTTTTCATTCAATAATGTTACCTATGGGTCGGGGTTGCACATTTATTTAATGGTTTATATGTTCTTGGTTTAGATACTCTTGTCTATAACATAAATAATGATAATAAACGTATTAAGATGAAAGACTCAAATCAAATATACCTTTGGTATTGTCGTTTAGGTCACATAAATGAGAAACGCATTTCCAAATTATATCAAGATGGTTACTTGGATAAGTTTGATTTTGAATCATACGAAGAATGCAAATCTTGTCTCATTGGCAAAATGGCTAAAGCTCCTTTTACCGGACAAGGTGAAAAGGCCACCGAACGATTAGGACTTATATATAGTGATGTATGTGGTCCAATGCGTATGATGGAAAGAGGTGGCTTTTATTACTTTATTACAATTACTGACGATTTCAGTAGATATGGATATGTGTATCTTTTGAAGAACAAATCCGATTCTTTTGAAAAGTTCAAAGAATACAAAGCTGAAGTGGAAAAGCAAACAGGGGAAAGCATAAAAGTTCTACGATCAGATCATGGAGGAGAATACTTAAGCCTCGAGTTTAAAGGTTTCTTGAAGGAGTGTAGTATCGTATCACAACTTACTCCTCCTGGAACGTCTCAATGGAATGGAGTTTCTGATAAGAGAAATCGTACCTTGTTGGACATGGTGCGATCGATGATGAGTCTAGCAGATATTCCAATAAGTTTCTGGGGTTATGCTCTAGAAACGACTGCATATACACTAAACCGAGTTCCAACTAAATCGGTTCAAAAGACTCCATATGAGATATGGACTGAAAAACGTCATAACATGTCTTTTATGAAAGTATGGGGATTCGAAGCGTTTGTGAAACGCTTGGTGTCTGATAAATGTTATTTTGTGGAATATCCTGAAGAAACTAAAGGGTATAGTTTCTATAATCCTACCGAGAATAAAGTATTTGTTGATCGAACCGCTGTATTTTTTGAAAGAGAGTTACTTTTCAAGAAAATTAGTGGGAGGACTATATATCCTGATGAAGATCGAGTTGTACAAAATAACATTGAACCAGAGTTGGAATGTGGGCAAGAAGTACATCAAGATGTTCCTGCTCCGGAAACACAGGTTGTTCGTAGATCTAGTAGGGCTCGTCATGAGCCAGAGAGATATTATGGATTTCTTTTGACTCAAGATGATAATGTAATGCTCATAGACAATGATGAGCCTCTTACGTACCAAGATGCTATGAAAAATCCAGACTCTGAGAGATGGCTAGAGGCCATGAAATCCGAAATGGAATCCATGTATCAAAATAAAGTATGGACTTTAGTTGATCCGCCTGAAGGGGTAAAACCTATAGGGTGCAAGTGGGTTTTTAAGAAGAAAACTGACATGGATGGTAAAGTACAGACCTATAAAGCGCGACTTGTGGCATAAGGTTTCAAACCAGTTCATGGTATAGACTATGATGAGACCTTTTCACTAGTTGCTATGGTCAAGTCCATCAGGATTTTGCTAGCAATAGTTGCTTACTACGACTATGAGATTTGGAAAATGATTGTCAAAACCGTTTTCTTAAATGGGAGCCTTGAAGAGGATGTATACATGATACAACCTGAGGGTTTTGTCGATCCCAAGTTTGCTAAGAGGGTCTGTAAGTTGCTTCGATCTATTTATGGATTGAAGCAAGCCTCAAGGAGATAGATTCGTCATTTTGATGAAATAGTCAAAGAATTTGGCTTTATTCAAAACGAAGATGAACAATGTGTTTACAAGAAGGTTAGTGGGAGCCATGTGACATTCCTAGTACTATATGTAGATGACATATTACTAATAGGGAATAACATACCTTCTCTACAGACTGTTAAGACTTGGTTGGGAAATATTTTCTCCATAAAGGACTTAGGCGATGCTACCTATATATCAGGGATCAAGATCTATAGAGATAGATCAAGGAAATTAATCGGCCTAAGTCAGAGTACATATATTGACGAAGTATTGCATCGTTTTGGGATGCAAGAGGCAAAAAGAGGATATGTCCCAATGTCTCATGGGATATTGATCTCAAAAGATAACTGCCCTAAATCATTAGATGACAAGGGCCGTATGAGCAAAGTTCCATATGATTAGGCAATTGGATCTATAATGCATGTGATGATATGTACTCGTCCTAATGTTTCGTATGCCTTGAGCATGACGAGGAGATACCAGTCTAATCCTGGTGAGGGTCACTGGACAGCTGTCAAGAATATTCTTAAGTCCTTGAAGATGACTAAAGATTCATTTTTGGTGTATGGAAGAGATGAGAAGCTGGTTTTAAAGGGTTACACTGACGCCAGCTTTCAGACAGACAGAGACGATTCAGTATCTCAGTCAGGTTTTGTGTTTTGCCTTAATGGAGGTGCTGTAAGCTGGAAGAGTTCAAAGCAAGAGACAATAGTTGATTCTATAATGGAAGCTGAGTATATTGCTGCCAGTGAAGCAGCTAAGGAGGCTGCTTGTCTACGGAAATTCATAACAGGACTTGGTGTGGTTCCATCAATCACAGATCTAGTTGATCTTTACTGTGATAATAATGGAGCCATTGCGCAGGCTAAAGAACCAAGGTCCCATTCCCAGTCAAAGCATATACTTAGGAGATATCACCTTCTTCGAGAGATTAATGAAAGAGGAGATATACATATATGTAAAGTGCGTACGTATGATAATGTTGCAGACCCACTGACTAAGGCATTGTCGCAGCGAAAGCACGAAGGTCATACTAGTTCCACGGGTATTAGATACATGGGTGATCGGCTCTAGTGCAAGTGGGAGATTGTTAGTGTTTGTGTCCAAGAGACAACATTATTATGTTTATGTTATGAAACATTTGGATTATTAATTATGATTCTATGGATTATTATTTAGTAATTTATTGTATCTTAATTTTCTGCGATAAAATGTTAGATTAATAAATGTCCTTGGAATATTATATGTAAATCTATATCTCTAAGTACGTGACTTATAAATGAGTTTATGAGAATAGTATTATTTTTCCTAAATGTCCCTAGTCAAGTATTATTGTTAAGGGATGATAATAAATACGTTGAGACTGGTGTGTTTGTTGACTGACGATCACATCTCATTGATCACGGGTATGGTGATACTAAAGTCAAAACACAGGCACATGTATTAAATACATGGTGATGGATTGACCTGTTGTGAGATACTACATGTTTACTGTGTCATAAGTTAATCTCACTGTGATAATGATGTATTGGTCCTTATACCTGAAATCATTATATTTCTATACGAGAATTAATATACTTTGATACTATTAAAAGTTATCCTTGACCGGGTAATCATAAAAGTAGACATTGGGTATATTATGAATCATATGAGAACCATAATCATATGAGAACCATGAATGATCTAGTTGTGATTTAGCCCTCCTATATTAAAAGAGTGATATTATTGGCCTCTTGATTGAGTAAGACTATAAAATTCATGGTTGTGCTCAAATACTGATTTGTTTAATAGTTTACTCATTGATCAAGGAAAGAAGGATTAAACATTTGCAGAGTATGACATAATACATGCCTCGAGTTTGATCTATAATATAAGGCTAAAGCGATTATATTATATTGTATATTATTCACGAAAGGTTTAATTGAATCACCAATTATTATTATTACTTGGGAGCAATGATATATTACTAGATGCCACTCTTTGTTTATAATTTTATTATTGGAAAATAAAATTATTGCCAACGTAATAATAACCTAAAGGGTCACACACAAAGAACGTTTAAACGAAGTATTATTATTTAAATTATGAATTTAAATATTTTATTATTATTAATCGAATTTAATTATTAAATTAATTAAGTGAGACTTGATAAATTGTATATATATTAGAATTCGAATTTAATAATAATATAAACCCAAAACAGAATGGGTCTTTTTAGAAAGCCTATTAGGTTTAGGGTTAGGCCTTAATCTTCTCTCACCCCTATATATGCATTAAGATGTATATTTTTAGGGTTAGAGGTTGTACCACGTTTTTAGAGAAAAACCATAGCAGCTCTACATTTTAGAGAGGCTAGAGAGATAGAGAGAGGAAGAGGTAACCAAATCGGCTGGTACCGGCTCCGGTGATCGTTGGACGATCGGACGTTCGTGTGGATACCTTTGGAGAGCAGATCTTCGCAAGGAGGGCTGTTGTGGTTCATCAAGATCAGAACGCCTATTATAGACAAAAGGAAAGCTTTATTAAGGTACATGATCCTATTCTCCATTATCATCCAGTCCTTATACATAGATCCTTCAGTAGGGATTCGAAATTTTTGTTATTTCGTTGCGTTTTAATGCTCGAATCACTAACGCTTTCAACATTCATCTCTTGACTTGGAAATAATACTATGTTATACCTTCTGCATCTTCTATAAACTTTCAGCTTCAGCAGAGAACAGATTATTCTCTCTCTTATGTAAAGTTGCAGATAGATATGTCTTCCAAATTCTGTCTTCAATCTTTGAATCTTCCCATATAGCACACAGAAAACATTTTGGAACGCAGAACCAATATTCTCTCCCCCTAAGATTTATAGATCTTAATTCAACACTAAAATTAACTAAACTCGTCGCTTACATATAAAATTGAGTTCTTAATCGAGAAATAACTAATTTATACTTGCACATCATAGATAGATACAGAGTTAGAAATAGTACCTTAGAATTGACTCAGGACGCATAATCATAAAGGCATTTTTTATATTTTCGCAGAAAATAAAAGCAGAAAGTGAAAAAAGATTTTTCGCGAAAAATTAGTGCGAAAAGAAAAAAATTTGATTGTTGAAATATTAGATTTAACGTTTATATAGACCGTATTCTGTTAAATGTTTTCTAAAATAAGTTTATAGCCACTGTGGATCATATCAATCGGTTTCTATAATATGGGATATAGATTTTTTAGAATTTTTCGGGAAGTTTTGGTCTTGACCTAATTTCAAGTTTTAGCCAGATTTTCGGTTTGAGTTTTAGCCTGATCTCCAGTTTGATAAGTTGTTTCGATATTCTATTTACCATGATTTAAATCAACTCGCTTTGTACATAATAGGTTTTTTTAAATTTTCGGCATAGTTGAACTTTTGGCAGAAAAATTTATCTAGTGGTCGTGTTCTTGAAAAGTTATTTCGGGAAATTATTATTTTTAAATAAAACTATAAATCAATTTGTTCAATTGTTGCGTTGAGAGCATCTCCAATGCTCACAACCACTTAGCTAAAAATATAGGTGGCATCCCATATATATAATTATAGAGCTCCAATGACATATTCCCCTTAATTAAAACTTTAGTCAAACTCATCATATTTGTCAAATTTGTTGAATCACCGGAGGCTTGTAATATAACTCCACATCATCTATTACCATATTAAAATTAAATATTCTGTTTATAACAACTATTAAAATATCCAATGGGGTAGACTATAATGGTTAGCTATAATAATATAAAATAATGATGGACTAGAATTTGTTGAATCTGCAGGGTATTGTGTTCCAATGGGGTTGGCTATATTGGTTGACCATATTTCTATAGTAATAATTTTTTATTATTTTGGAAATTATTTTCAATAAAATTTGATTAATTTACATTAACACTAAATGCTCTATTTTTTTAGTTTTTATTTATTTTTTAAAACTTATTTGCTAAAAATCATAATTTTAATATGATTTGGTAATTTTTTATTTTATAACCCAAAAGAATAGATTAATAATAATAATAATATACGGTCATGTCTTAATGGTTAACTTGCAAAGCATCAACCTGCATAACAGGCAAAAAAAATGATTTTTTATTTGTCCCAGAGCTACAAATATTGATTTTTTATTTAAGGAAAAAGTTTATGTGACAGTAAGAGGACGTGGCATTCACTACAGATCTGTAGTGCTTCTCCAAATTTGGCCAACCAAACATGCTTGGCTAAAAATTTAGCCAAAGGAAATGAATGGTTGGAGTGGACTTCTTTTGCCTGGTTATGTATATTAGTTGCTAGGTGAAATGTTTTGCTAAGGGTTTGAAGGGGTTGGAGATGTTCTTAAAGTATATTTTCTTACAGGTTCAGTGCATTTTAGATAATCAGTATTTTATATCATTTTAGTGAATTATTTTAGCCAACCTCATTGGAGATGCTCTGATTGAAGGTTATTATTGTACCATTTATGGGCGCCCATTTTGATGGCATATATTTAGACCTTTTAGAGATAATTACGTGTCATTTTGTTGATTTGTTTATGTATTTTAATTAGACTTGGCAATTTGTTTGTGTCGTATATTTTCGTGTCATGTATTTTCGTGTTTCGTGTACTTGAATGTCAAACACATAACTGACATGTTTATGGTTTGTGTACATTCTTGTTCGTATACATTCGTTTCATGCCGTGTTTTAGTGTAAAATTGAATATTAATATTAATTAAAATAAATAAAAATATAAGATTTTTAGGCAAAATTTTAAAAAAATAAATAAATATATATTTAGATTACATTTATATATATTATAAAATTTAGTAGTTATTGTTAGATATTGAATGCTAAGAAAAGTAACACAGAGAGGAGGTGAACGTGTTTCTTGGATTTTTCTTGGTTTTAAGCTGTATGGATTATGGTCTGTATTGTTACTTTTAAACTAAAGACTCGTGCATGCTTTATAGACTAGCAACACGGGTTTACAAAACTTGCACCAAAATATACTAAACCAATTTCTAAAGCAACCTTGTCTATTTCCTTTTCCGGTGTTAGCAAATCTGTGCAAAATCTTGCAGGTCTGTGACCACCCTCTGTTCAGTTAATCTTGACCCTTGATCTTGTATTCTTCAAACTGTTTTGTAGACTTTCCAATCCAATGAATGAATTGTTTGTTGACTAATAATCTTGAATCCTGAACTTGTCTGTATTATGAATTTGAGAGAGTGTGTCGAGATCTCCTTTTTGGTTCTATAGAAAAATGACACCTCGATAACTAAAGTGACTTATCGATATGTCTGAGTTTTCGACATATGTTAATGACTTATCGAGATGTCTGAGTTCTCGACATATGTTATTGATGAAAGAGATATGTCCTAAGTCCAATCATGTATGAGGATTTAGGAATAACTTTTATGTAATCTGTTTTGATTTCATTGATATTAATAAAAGGCTTGTTTAATTTTTATTGTGGGCTCTATGTATTTAAATGTTTAAATAAGTTATACCACAGTTTAGAGTAAAGCTTTTTATGGATTGTGATGAGATCATAATAATGAGACCTAAAAGATGATAACTCTAAACTTAAATAGTTCCTGGTCGTAGGATTACTAACTTGTAATTAATAATCCGTAAAGATCGGTACATACTATGCTTGCTTCATTATGAAGGATGTCTGTTCTCATAGACATTTGTGTGATGACACTATAGCTAGTATGTAGGTGCTTATTATAGAATAAGTTCACTGAACATGACTCACACAGCTGAACAACTGATGGAGTTCACTCACGTGTCAGCAGTTGTTCACATAGTAATAGTTGTACAAGTATCCTTAGACTTGAGGTCATCATAGTCATCTTGTGTACACTGAACTATGCTTTGGTTTAATTCTTAGTCTCAAGGGACAATTATAAGGGCTCTACTGGGTATAGGAATTTGTACACGAATATAGTGTATGATCAATAAAGGATCTACCCCTTCCAGTGTAGGAAGAGAATGTTCAATGTTGATCCACTTATGTTAGTTCAGGAATCTCTGGCCAAAGTGAATGAAATTAGAAAGGAGTTTCTAATTTACATTAAATAGAACTAAACATAGTGAATGGGAAAGCAAGTGATTAAATAAGATAGGCTTGACACAAGTTCCATGCCTTGTATTTAATCGTGACATTGCAGGGTAGAAGGAATTAATTGTACGGTAACTACTCGCTGAATAGGTTCTTGGTATTCTAAGCAGTGAATTCGTATTATCCGGATAGTCGCGATATGCTGAGAAGTATCCCTCACGATGTAGAATAAATATGATTAATTAATTAATCATATTTAATGAATTAGAGAATTTATATAAATAATGATAAAATAGTTTTATTATTATTTATTTCTACTACCGGCTTAATATTGAACCTACAGGGTCACACCATAAAAGAGAATGATTTAATGGTGGAGGAATTAATTAATAATGGCTGATAATTATTTATTTATGAAATAAATAATTGATTGGCAAATTTAATAATTGATTAAATGAGATTTAATTGATTATAAATTAATTAAGAAAAGGTTCTTAATATTATTAATTAAGAATTTAATTTTTGGAAATTAAATCAAGTGAGAGAATTATTTCTAAAGGGTTTAGAAAAAGGATTAATAATTAAAAGGTGTTTTAATTATTAGTGAGAATAATAAAGGGTTAATAATAATAATATTTTATGGGAAAATTTTCAGCTGAAAATTTTGCCTATAAATATACTATTATAAACCCTATTTTTGCCTCAACCAAAAAGATTTACAAAACCCTAATTCTCTCCATCTCCTCCTCCTTCATTACATCGTTTTCTTGGTTAATACCGGTGGAGTGCTTTACACTTGAGGAGCAGCTGCTAAGGATCTCCGTTCATCGTTCTTGGATCACTATTAAAGACCTCCATCTTTCCATTAAAGTAAAGCTTCTTAAGGTAAACATACTGAACTACGAATTAAATATCATTTTTTGCAGGGATCCTGCGGAGGGTTTCGTTTTTTTTTTAAGATTAAATTTACATTTTCGCTGCGTTTATGTGTTAAAAACCCTTCAATGGCATCAGAGCTACTTGCGAAAAGTTTTTAATTCGTTTATGTGTTTAACTGTTTTCGATATATGAGCATGCACGTGATTCGTCATGATTTGATGTTGATATAATATGCTTATATATGTATGGTTTTGAATATATGATATTCATGTGAGTTGTATAATCATAAGATGATTATGTAATATGTATATATACTGATATATACATGATTTATGTTTGTTCTAATTATGATAATCATATTAGATACGAATTCTGAATTGGTTGTTGCAGATTTGCTGAAATCTGGGTCTGGTGTCCGAATATCGTATTCCATAGGTAAACGAGCGTCTGAACAAAAATGATAGCTAAAGCTATCAACGACTCGTCTGTAAGGCGTTTGACGTCGTTTACTGCTCGTAAATAGTGATTCTTGTTTTTCTGATTTGATTCTGATTTTTCTGATTTTTGTCATATTTTCTTTTTATGATTAGATCATGGATAATATGATATGTTAAGATCAGATTATGTGTTTTAACATGATTTTATGTGTTGTATGAGCATGGTGGATCGTTATGGCCTTTCGACCTTAGTGTAATGGTTTTGGTTTTAAATACGACTTGCATGTCGTCAATCTTTGTAATCATAAATCTCGAATGTAACTCAAGTTATTCTTGTGAGTTCATTAGATTAGTTTTACTTTCAATCATGTAATGTAATTGAAGACTCAAGAAGGCTATCCAAAGGAGGTGATACAAAGAAGAAGACGAGGCATACAAGAAGTCTAAACAAAGAAGAAGACTTATGTAATAAGTAGTTGTATTTATTTCCATCACCATATTAGATTGACCTTGATCTTTATCATGAGCTTGATAAAGATCACATAGGATGGGGCCATAACCAAACACATTTACTTTATTGCACTTTACATTTACTTGTTTATTTAATTTTATATATGAGATATATGCCTATGTTTACCATGCAATGATAGATTTAGGTGAACTTAAATCAATATAAGGCGTGCTCTAGAAAATCTAGAATAGGAATCGTTTCTTGCCTTAACAATAAATATTATGAATACGATCATGAGATTCTTGTGTTTATGAAACACGTAATTGAATATGAATTTTTAATATTGAGAGAAAGGATGATTCTGTCAACAACAGATTTCTATCTGTAAGAAAGGGTTATTAAGTGACGGCTCTTGACAATGCTCCACCCGATCTGGGAATCATCTGATTATCGATTATTGATTTGAAATATTTAATTTAAAAGGAAGAATCTCTTTATAATATGATTATGATTGTAACGTAATATAATCCCTCTAAAATTTAATAATATCAAGTAGTAATTGGCCAATGACACAACGGGCTTGTGTCGATCATAGCCTTCCAACATGGTAGAAAGTAGTTCTTATTTTTGAATCATTGTCATTTCGTGCTACAACCGAGGGCTTTGATTTCGAAATAAGAAATACTTGTCTATTACATAGAGATGTGTACATTGAATTAGAATCTAAAGGTCGGTACGTGCCACAGCCGTGGGCCGCTGGAGACTGATTCAATTGTACGAAATGTTGGGTTAGACTTGACTTAGAATATTGAGTTTGTCGTGCCACAGCCGTGACTCAATTATTCAAGAGGCTAAAGTTATATTAGGGAATAACATAAGATGTAATTGACAAGAGTTGTCTGTCTATTGAACATCACATGACGTTTCGTGCCACAGCCGAGGTTGTGTGATGGAATGTAGGATCCCTATTCCCACTAGCATTATGAATGCTTAATTTTTACTTAGGGGGTTGAAAAAATTAGATAAACTAGTGGGAGACACTTATGAATAAAGACCCGATTCATATAGTGTTTTGAAATGAAATTGAATATTTGCTAAGTGTTGTTATGTGTTTATCATTTACAGATTTACTATATTCGTCATGTCTTCTGCACTATCACTCCGGAGCATACTAGTTGCTCACAAGTTGACTGGTCCTAATTTAGCTGTTTGTTTTCACTGTAACAAGTTGGGGCACTGGAAGATGAACTGTAAGGTTTACCTTGCAGAATTGAAGAAGAAGAAGGGTAGTAAGACTACCGCTTCTGATTCAGGCATGTTCATGATCGAAGTTAATATGTCACTAGGTCAAATTTCTACTTGGGTATTAGATACCGCCTGTGGTTCTCATATTTGAAATTCGTTGCAAGGACTAAAGGGAAGTAGGACTCTTGAAAAAGATGAGGTGATTCTACGTATGGGCAATGGAGCAAGGGTTGCGGCCATATCTGTAGGATCATTTAGTTTACATATGCCTACGGGCAAGACTATTATTTTGAATAATTGTTATTACGTTCCCTCTATTGTGAGGAATATTATTTCTATTCCTATGTTGGATGTGGATGGTTTTTCATTTATTATTAAGAATAGTGAATGTTCTATCCTTAGAGATAATGTTCTTTTTGGACGTGGCATTTTAAATAATGGTCTGTATGTATGTGACGTAGAGCATGATTTACTTCAGATTGAACAAACTAATAAAAGAAAATGAGATGATGAAAATCTGACCTATTTATAGCACTGTAGGCTAGGTCATATTAGTGAAAATAGACTGCGGACATTGTATAAGGAAGGGTTACTTGACCCCTTTGATTTTGAATCATATCCTACATGTGAGTCTTGTCTATTGGGTAAAATGACCAAATCTCCATTTAGTGGACATGGAGAGAGGGCTGCAGATTTGCTAGGATTGGTACACACAGATGTATGTGGACCAATGTCTACGCAAGCCATGGGTGGATTTTCGTACTTCATTACTTTCATAGATGATAGATCTAGATTCGGATATGTGTATTTGATGAAACACAAGTCTGAAGCCTTTGAAAAGTTTAAAGAATATAAACATGAAGTGGAGAAACAAACCAAACACAGTATTATAGCTCTTCGATCAGATCGAGGTGGTGAATACTTGAATGGAGAGTTTCTAGATTATCTCAAAAAAATGGTATAGTCTCCCAGTGGACTCCTCCATATACTCCACAGTTAAATGGGGTATCTGAAAGGAGAAATCGAACTTTGTTAGACATGGTTCGGTTCATGATGAGCTATGCGAATCTTCCAGTATTCCTATAGGGTTATGCATTGGAAACCTCAGCATATTTACTGAATAAGGTGCCTTCCAAATCTATTCCTCAAACACCATATGAGATATGGAAAGAAAGGAAATCGAGTCTTAAACACGTTAAGATTTGGGGATGTCCAGCTTATGTCAAGAAAGTTGACCCAGATAAGCTGGAATCTCGATCCGTAAAATATAATTTTGTGGGATATCCTAAAGAGACTTTGGGGTATTACTTTTACACTGATCATCGGGTGTTTATCTCCAGACATGCTACCTTCTTGGAAAAGGATTTTATCCTTGAAGGAAACAGTGGGAGCAAAATTGAACTTGATGAAGTTCAGGAAGCACAAACTACTACGGATCAAGTGGAAACACCTGTTCAGACTGAACAACCTTCTGTGGAACAACCCATTCGTAGGACAGGGAGAGTGTCTCGCCAACCTTAGAGGTATTATGGCCTTGTCATTGAGAATGGCAATGAGTTGTTAATCATTGATGATGACAACCCTGTGACCTATAATGAGTCTATGAGTAGTGTTGACTCAGAGAAATGGCATAGTGCCATGAAATCCGAAATGGAATCTATGTATACCAACCAAGTATGGACTCTGGTTGAGGCGCCTAAAGGTGTTAAACCTATTGGGTGCAAGTGGGTATACAAAAGAAAGATTGGAGCAGATGGCCAGGTGGAGACCTATAAGGCCAGGCTCGTGGCAAAAGGATTCAAACAACGGCAAGGGATTGACTTTGATGAAACTTTTTCGCCTGTAGCCCTGTTAAAATCAATTCGGATTTTGCTTGTGATTGCTGCTTACTACAACTATGAGATCTGGCAAATGGACGTGAAAACGGCCTTCCTCAATGGGGAACTTGAGGAGGAAGTGTATATGACACAGCCAGAGGGTTTTCTTTCCAAGGGAAATGAACACCTAGTGTGTAAGCTGCTGCGAACCATATATGGTTTAAGGCAAGCTTCTCGTAGATGGAACATCCGTTTTGATGAGACAATCAAAGAGTTTGGTTTTATCAAAAATATAGATGAACCATGTGTCTACAAGAAGGTTAGTGGGAGCGCGGTAACATTTCTTGTATTGTATGTGGATGACATACTTCTTATAGGAAATGATGTACCGATGCTACAATCAGTCAAAGTATGACTATCAAAGAACTTCACCATGAAGGACTTGGGAGAAGCATCCTACATTCTCGGTATGAAAATCTATAGAGATAGATCTAGAAGAATGATAGGTCTTACCCAGGGTACATACATCCAGAAAGTGCTTAAAAGGTTTAGCATGGAAAACTCCAAAAGAGGTCTCATACCGATGAGCCATAGAGTGTCCCTTTCCGAAAAATATCTCCTGAGACACCTGAGGAAAGAGAGCGTATGAGTAAGATTCCTTATGCTTCAGCAATAGGATCTATCATGTACGCGATGTTGTGTACAAGGCCTGATGTTGCTTATTCAATTAGTGTGACGAGCAGATATCAGTCCAATCCAGGTGAAGACCACTGGAAAGCAGTGAAAAACATCCTAAAGTACTTGCGAAGGACTCAGGACATTTTTCTTGTTTTTGGTGGTGAATCTGAGTTGAAAGAGGAGATGTCAACGTCGAGAGAGTTGACACACATAACAACATAGCAGACCCACTCACAAAGCCACTTTCTCAGAGTCACTTTGATCGTCATAAAGACAAGATAGGTATTAGATACCAGAGTGATTGGCTTTAGTACAAGTGGAAGATTGAAAGAGATATGTCCTAAGTCCAATTATGTATGAGGATTTAGGAATAACTTTTATGTAATCTGTTTTGATTTCATTGATATTAATAAAAGATTTGTTTTGTTTTTATTGTGGGCTCTATCTATTTAAATGTTTAAATAAGATATACCACAGTTTAGAGTAAAGCTTTTTATGGATTGTGATGAGATTATAATAATGAGACCTAAAAGATGATAACTCTAAACTTAAATAGTTCCTGGTTGTAGGATTACTAACCGGTAATTAATAATCCGCAAAGATCGGTACATACTATGTTTGCTTCATTATGAAGGATGTCTGTTCTCATAGACATTTGTGTGGTGACACTATAGCTAGTATGTAGGTGATTATTATAGAATAAGTTCACTGAACATGACTCACACAGCTGAACAACTGATGGAGTTCACTCACGTGTCAGCAGTTGTTCACATAGTGATAGTTGTACAAGTATCCTTAGACTTGAGGTCATCATAGTCATCTTGTGTACACTGAACTATGCTTTGGTCTAGTTCTTAGTCTCAAGGGACAATTATAAGGGCTCTACTGGGTATAGGAATTTGTACACGAATATAGTGTATGATCAATAAAGGATCTACCCCTTCCAGTGTAGGAAGAGAATGTTCAATGCTGATCCACTTATGTTAGTTCAGGAATCTCTGGCCAGAGTGAATGAAATTAGAAAGGAGTTTCTAATTTACATTAAATAGAACTAAACATAGTGAATGGGAAAGCAAGTGATTAAATAAGATAGGCTTGACACAAGTTCCATGCCTTGTATTTAATCGTGACATTGCAGGGTAGAAGGAATTAATTGTACGGTAACTACTCGCTGAATAGGTTCTTGGTATTCTAATCAGTGAATTCGTATTATCCGGATAGTCGCGATATGCTGAGAAGTATCCCTCACGATGTAGAATAAATATGATTAATTAATTAATCATTTTGAATGAATTAGAGAATTTATATAAATAATGATAAAATAGTTTTATTATTATTTATTTCTACTACCGGCTTAATATTGAACCTACAGGGTCACACCATAAAAGAGAATGATTTAATGATGGAGGAATTAATTAATAATGGCTGATAATTATTTATTTATGAAATAAATAATTAATTAGCAGATTTAATAATTGATTAAATGAGATTTAATTGATTATAAATTAATTAAGAAAAGGTTCTTAATATTATTAATTAAGAATTTAATTTTTGGAAATTAAATCAAGTGAGAGAATTATTTCTAAAGAGTTTAGAAAAAGGATTGATAATTAAAGGTGTTTTAATTATTAGTGAGAATAATAAAGGGTTAATAATAATAATATTTTATGTGAAAATTTTCAGCTGAAAATTTTGCCTATAAATATACTATTATAAATCCTATTTTTGCCTCAACCAAAAAGATTTACAAAACCCTAATTCTCTCCATCTCCTCCTCCTTCATACATCATTTTCTTGGTGGATACCGGTGGAGTACTTCACACTTGAGGAGCAGCTGCTAAGGATCTCCGTTCATCGTTCTTGGATCGCTATTAAAGACCTTCATCTTTCCATTAACGTAAAGCTTCTTAAGGTAAACATACTGAACTACGAATTAAATATTATTTTTCGCATGGATCCTGCGGGGGGTTTCAGTTTTTTTTTTAAGATTAAATTTACGTTTTCGCTGCATTTATGTGCTAAAAACCCTTCAATTGACTTATCGAGATGTCTGAGTTCTCGACATATGTTAATGACTTATCGAGATGTCTACTTCTCGATATGTATACTGACTTGTTGACATCTTTCAGTTCTCGATATAGGCTTCTGACTTGTCGACATCTCGAGTTCTCTACATGAAGAATTTAACTTGTCGATATCTCTGGGATCTCTACATGCAGAATTGACTTGTCGATATCTTCAGTTCTCTACATCTTCATTTGGCTTGTCGATATCTCCAAGATCTCTACATCTTCATTTGATTTGTTGATATTTATGAGACTTCTCTATAAGCTATTTTGGACTTCTAAAAGACTTCTCTTTAAGCCATTTTGAACAACAGTATCTTCTTTTTTCTAAAATGTATAGTTGATTTTATCAAAGGATGGTATCTTGATACTGCTTATCTTTTGTGCACTCATACTTCCAAGATCTTGATCTGTTTACTTTCATATTTTGCTCTGATACCACTTGTTAGATATTGAGTACAACACAAAGGGGGGTGAATGTGTTTCTTTGTATTTTTAGCATATTTAAACTTGGTTGGATATTAGGTGAACAAAGAAGTTTATAGTTTGCAGAGATATTGTGATTAACAGAAATAAAACAACAAGCAAAATATTTCAAAACTCACTTAATTTGTATTACTTAAGTTTGTCTTGATACAAATTCCGTGTTCTTAAAAATATAAGAACTCAGCTTCTTCCTTGAGATAATACAAGAAAATATGAAACGGTTCGTTACTGCTAAATAAAGGACCAATGAATGCTTTATACACTAGCAGCACGAGTTTACAAGACTTGCACTAAAATGTACTAAACTATTTTCTAAAGCAACTTTTTTCTATTTCCAGTTATAGCTTAACAAATCTGTGCAGAATCTTGCAGGTCTGTGACCATCCTTTGTCCAGTTAATATTGGCCCTTGATCTTGTATTCTCCTAGCTACTTTGTAGACTTTTCAATCTAGTGAATAGTGTTAGGGCTAGAACACGCGCTAATATTCACGCAAGTATACGCGATCGCAAGTAATATAGAATAAATTCTAGTTCATTCCCACAGGGATAGGTTGAGGTTAATTTCAATCAATGTATATATGCAACACTAGTATGGTTATTATCCAATGTTAAAATGAATAACAATTAGAGATTGTTTATACGACACTTAACTAAAAGATTATACCAAAGAACATAAACTAAGAGATTAAAGAGAGTTGAATAATATATGACACAAACATGGGATTCTAACTTTATTAAGTACTTCATTCAATAGCCTTTTCGTTCTTAACCTTAGCATGTAATTGTGATGATACTAATCAGATAACACGAAACTAATAAACGCCAACTTTCGTTGTACGAACATTTAACTAACAGACATCCATAAAAGAGATAAAAGCTGAATAGACACCAATTATATTAGGACCCTATATATATATAGAATTTGACAACATAATGGTTTAATGCACAAGTTATCTCTCGTGATTACATAGGGCAAGTAAGATGGTTAAAATTAGCTACGAATCATGCATATCACATGCATGAACCTATGCTAGCATGGCAAGTTCTAGACCCTTAAATTCATTTTCCCTTCATTAAAGATTAACACTCTATCTTATAAGTTCGCGATGCTCATAAGACGAATAAGCACAACCAATACTAGGTTATCATACAATCACCATACACTAAGGCATCGAAACGAATTAACTAAAGAAATTCATAAATAAATCTGTTAGAACCCCACAATAAGGATTAGCCCATAATCGGACTCATCATCAACGTGGGTTCCGATGAAAGCATGGTATAATAAACGTAGTCTTTATACTTAATAAAACATAGTACGAAACAAGAGTAAAGGTTCACGAATAAGAAAACTAGCATTCAAAGTTACAACTTATAATAAAGAATCACAAGAATAAACTAGGTCTTCTTTGCCTTGGTTGAATTGTGTTCTACGGTCTTCTTACGCCTTCTCCTTAAGCTCTGGTACGTCTTGTTATGAAAAACGAGCATTAGTTATGTATATATAGCAGCCCATGCAGAGTATAAGTCATCTGGATCAAAATTCCATGAGAAACAGGATTTTAATTCCTGGCCTGGCGCGGGCGCGTGCTTGACCAACGCGGGCGCGCTGACATTCGACCATCCTGGTGCGACCGCGCGCTATCACAGCGCGGGGGCGCCGTCTCCCTGGAAAAAATATTGACTTCTTCTTTTCTTGTTGGTTTGAGCTGATCTTTTCATGAGCTTTTATTCTAGACACCATCCTAAAACCATATTAGCATCCAAACAATGCCAATTCACCTATATTACTGATAAATGCCTGAAATGGAAAAATACTACAAAAACACGTTAAAAACTAACAACTTGAGTACAAAACATCAATTCAAAGCTTTACGGAGCGTTATAAAGTGTCATAAATGCCATTCAACATACCCCCAAACTTGAACCGATGTTTGTCCTTAATCATAAACAGACTCAAAGAACAAGAAATAAAAATGCATGAATGCAAACTATATGCATGCAACGATTCCCATAGAATAACTAACCAATCAACAAGCAACATCTCAGCAAATGCAGTTATTCGTACAAAGATCAACAAAATCCCACAAACCAACTTACAAGCCAGAAACATGCGTGTGTATAAATGCTTACAGATTTACTATCACAACTAGATCAATAATCTTGACTCACTAATCATCAAAACAATCGCAAAGTTATAAATAGAATAAAAGCTAGACTCAAAATAACTTATAACACTTCAATTCTTATATCGGAGTTTTTCATGGATTCATGCTTTTATTCACAACACAAAAACAACACAAATATGCTTAATTGATCGTACAATGAGTGAGGTCCACAAAAGACTTATACAATAATACCCATGTAGCGAGCGTTAGGTTAATGGATCTCGGACTATAAAAAGCCTTAGGTCACTAGGCACAAAGTCCCCTAAGAACTTAATAACTCGAGTATTAAAGAGCCCACTCGTGATCAATTATGCATAAACATATATTTTTTTTCTTTTTTTTCTTTTTTTTTTATATTTTTTTTCTTTTTTTTCACAAATTTCTGAACGAGTGGGTTTCGCTTCATCTCGTTCAACCCTAGACTACTCATATAAAATGAGCTGACTACTAGCCATTTGACACCTAGCCACAACAACTAGCAATGAAATCCAATTTTCTCCAATTTTTAAATATCCATGTTATTTTGTTATTAAGAGAATATCCTAAATTCTAAATATAAATAAGCGATTAAACCTCGACAAACAAATAAATCATGACCATGATCTAGCCTTCAAGCAACCTATAAGACTTAGTGAAATAAAATTGTCTCTAGCATGCAAATCAACTCGATAAGGCTTCACATCACTAAATACGACATCACTACAATATCACAAATCAACCAGCAAAATCATTTAAGGGATCATGTTATTATGCAAATGCATGAAACTATATGAACAAACTATCATAAAAACTATAAAAAACAAAAAAATGACTACATGGCAACTATGCAACTACATGAACTAAATTAGCATGAATATGTAACTACATGCGACTCACACAAAAAACATAAATCCTTAACTACTACCCCCAAACTTAAAATATTTACTGTCCTCAGTGAAGGTAATAACAAGGAATCAGGCATACCTAATCAGAACCAGGATCATCACCTTCAAGGGGTGGAGTGTCTTGAGTGTCTGAAGGTGGATACACGGAGTCCTCACCGAAAACTGGCCACTGGATGTCAACTCATGTAGCTCTGAAAACAGTCCCCTTCGCCTGGGTGAGGTCATGTGCAAACCTGCTATGGATGTCATGCATCGCATCCATCCTCCTAGTTAGACGTCTATACTTCGTTGTACTCAAACCAGCACTGCCATGTGCTTCCTCCTATTGCTGCTGCTGCTAGGATCCCGAAGGACCAACCTCCTCTCCCAACTGAGCTCTCCAAGCTGCTCGACGAGCCTGCGAAGTCCCACCAGCATAAGTCTGATCCGCTGGCCTTCCACCTGGCAGATGGCCATAAGAATATCCAAGCCCCTTAGGATCGGGCTTCCCACCATACCACTCTGTCATGTTCAACAATGTCGAACTATCAATCGGAGCACTAGGGAGCTGTAACTGCTCATGTGCGGGCCAACGAATGCCAACCGCCACGCACAACTTTATCACAATGGACGCATAGGATATCGAACCCGTAGTACTCCCTCGCAAAAACCTCAGAATACCCTGATGGATAACCATCCCCAGATCCACATAGTCTCCCTGCAGAATACCCCACAACAAACGCGCACGCTCCACAGTATTCTCATGCATGTGAGAAGATGGCATGATATTAGCACAAATAAAAGAATTTCATTCACGTGCAAACCTGTTCATGCACGAGGCAGGGAACGTGGTATACTCGCTCGTGCCCTTCTTGAACTTCCAATGAGTCTCAGGCACACACAGGGTAGCAACAATTAAATCAAAATTAAACTCCTCTGGAGTCTTCTCGTTCCAGTTCTCCTGATCATCCTTCTTCTCGGGCTGCTCAATCACCCTACGAATCGCCTCAGCACTATAGTCCACCGTCATCCCCCTCACCACCGTGAAACCGTTCTTCTCCGCCTTAGCATTAGCATAAAACTCACACACCATACTCATGGGCACAACAACGGGTGTCTCGCAGAAAATAACCCAGCCCATTTCCAAGATCATCTCCAACAACTTACCATCCTTCCCCGATGGCAGAAAACCACGCTCCTTGGCTATAGGCTTTGAAAGTAGCCTCACATACTCCGCCTTAGCCTTGGGAGTTAAAATTCTAGGCCTTACACCACCTGTACTCGAAGAATCGGTGGTGCTGCTGCTTACTTGAGTTCGCTGTCTTTTTGGTGCCATTGAGATTGAGAGAGATTGAGAAAATTGAAGTTTGTAAGAGAGATTGTGTGTTTGAGAGTTTTGAGAAGTGATGGAGAAGTTTCTGTATAAGTGTATGTATATTTAGGAGATTGGGAGATAATTAGTTATGGAAATGGAGTGGGAATTGATTATGGGAATAATGGGAATAATGGGTTTGATTTGGAGAGGGAAATTTGGGATGTGGAAGAGTAAAATTTGGGTGGGAATTGCGTTTGTATTAAAAGTCCCGAACTTCTCTTCAAAAACTGACTTATATATATTTTTTGAAACAGGGACTCAGCGCGGCTGCCCGCCACCTCGGCGCGGGCGCGACCAGTTTCTAAAATTTCAGCACAGTCGCCCCGCTTCTCAGCGCGCCGTGCTACAGAAGTTGGCCCTAGATTTTTTTTGTTTTTCTGATTTTTTTGCATTTTTTTCTTTTCTTTCCGCTTCCTCTATCTACTAATGTACAACAAACTTGGGTTGCCTCCAAAGAAGCGCTTAGTTTACGTCGTCAGCTCGACGTAGATTCTAGAGATCAAGTAGACAATAAAACGGCACTAACCACCTCACGGTTTGCCGTATCCCCATAGTAGTGCTTCAACCTCTGACCATTTACATTGAATGATTGGCCTGGATAATTCTCAAAAATCTCCACAGCTCCATACGGAAACACAGTTTTGATTATGAAAGGCCCGGACCATCTCGACTTCAATTTTCCAGGAAAAAGACGGAGGCGAGAGTTAAATAACAGAACTTGTTGTCCGACACAAATGACTTGAGCACTAGACCCCTATCGTGCCACCTCTTGACTTTCTCCTTGTACATTTTGTTGTTTTCATACGCTTGAAGCCAAAATTCGTCAAGTTCATTCAATTGAAACATTCTCTTCTTACCAGCTGCATCCAAATCAAGGTTCAACTTCTTCAAAGCCCAATACGCTTTATGCTCGAGCTCCACAGGCAAATGACACCCCTTACCATAAACCAACTGAAACGGAGACATTCCCAACGGAGTCTTGTATGCTATTCTATATGCCCAAACAACTTCATCAAGCTTCAAAGACCAATCCTTCCTTGATGGACAGACAACCTTCTCTAAGATACGCTTGATCTCCCTGTTAGACACCTCAGCTTGACCATTAGTCTGAGGATGGTAGGCTATTGCAATGCGATGATTCACATTATACCTTTGCATCATGGGAGTGAATTTGTGATTGCAAAAATGCGATCCCTCATAACTGATTATTACTCTTGGAGTCCCAAATCTTGTGAATATCTGCTTTTGAAGAAAATTAAGCACTACCTTTGCATCATTTATCGGCAAAGCCTTGACTTCCACCCATTTCGACACATAATCGACCGCCAACAAGATATACTAATTATTGCAAGATGAGACAAACGGCCCCATGAAGTCGACTCCTCACAAATTGAAGACTTAAACCTCGAGAAGCACATTAAGAGGAAGCTCATCCCTCTTGGACATATTACCCACACCACACGCTGGCATCGATCATACTTCAAAATAAAGTGATGCGCATCCTTAAATAATGTAAGCCAAAAGAATCCCGCTTGAAGGACACGAGCTGCTGTCTTCTCTCTACCGTAGTGGCCTCCATAAATAGTCGTATGACAGTCTCGCAAGATTCCCCCCTTTTCGTTGTATGTAATACATCTCCTGGTGATTTGATCAGCTCCTTGCCTAAACAAATATGGTTCATCCCATATATACCACTTCACCTCATGAAGGAACTTCTTCCTTTGAGCGTACGACAAGTCGGGAGGCATGATATTACTCACAAGGTAGTTCACAATGTCTGCAAACCACGGTTCTTTCTCTTGCACTCCAAACAGCTGCTCATCGGGAAAAGGCTCATTTATCAACGTCTTATCCAGTGAAGTTGCACTTGGATCTTCTAAACGAGAGAGATGATCAGCGACTTGATTCTCAGTACCTTTTCTGTCCTTGATCTCCAATTTAAATTCCTGAAGCAAAAGAACCCATCTAATCAATCTAGGCTTCGAGTCCTTCTTCGAGACGAGATATCGAATTGCAGCGTGATCAGTAAAAACTGTCACCTTCATCCCAAGCAGATAAGATCGAAACTTCTCAAAACCATAGACAATAGCCAAAAGTTCTTTCTCAGTTGTAGTATAATTCAGTTGAGCACCATTTAGGGTCTTACTAGCATAGTAGACCACATGAAATATGTTGTTCTTTCTCTTCCCAAGAACTTCTCCAACTACATAGTCACTTGCATCGCACATCATCTCAAAAGGTTCATTCCAATCAGGTGCAATTATGACAGGTGCCGTGATTAAACTCTTCTTCAAGAACTCAAAAGCAGCTAGGCACTCGTCATCAAACTTGAACGGGACATCCTTCTCTAGAAAATTTCACAAGGGTTTAGAAATTTTTGAAAAGTCCTTGATGAACCGCCTATAGAAACCTGCATGACCAAGAAAGCTGTGAACTCCCTTAACAAAAATTGGTGGAAGAAGATTTCAATGATCCCCACCTTGGCCCTGTTCACCTCAAGACCCTTACTAGAGACCTTGTGACCAAGAATAATGCACTGTCGCACCATAAAGTGACATTTTTCCCAGCTGAGAACCAAGTTGGTCTCAACACACCTTTTAAGAACATCGCCAAGATTCTGCAAGCACTCATCAAATGAATCGCCAAACACCGAGAAATCGTCCATGAACACCTCCACATTCTGACCAATCATGTCAGAGAAAATAACCATCATGCATCTCTGAAATGTGGTCGATGCTCCACATTAACCAAAAGAAACCCTTCTAAAGGCAAAAGTACCAAATGGACAAGTAAAGGTAGTCTTTTCCTGATCTTCCGGAGCAATACAAATCTGATTATAGCCCGAATAGCCATCCAGAAGCCAGTAGTACTCATGCCCAGCCAATTTGTCAAGCATCTGATCAATAAACGGTAGAGGGAAGTGATATTTCCTCATGGCCTTGTTCAGCTTCCTGTAATCCATGCAAACTCTCTACCCCGTGACTGTTCGAGTAGGAATGAGCTCATTCTTCTCATTAGCAACAACGATGATACCTCCTTTCTTTGGTACACACTGAACTGGACTCACCCATGAACTGTCAGAAATGGGATAGATGATCCCTGCGTCCAACCATTTAAGAATTTATTTCTTCACAACTTCTTTCATGATTGGATTTAGCCTTCTTTGTTGCTCAACAGTAGGCTTGCTACCTTCCTCTAGCATAATTTTATGCATACAATAAGAAGTGCCGATTCCCTTAATATCCGCTATCATCCATCCAATTGCCGATTTGAATTCTCTCAGAATTCTTAAGAGTTTTTTCTCATCACTACCTGAAAGGTCAGATGCAATAATAACAGGCAAAGTAGATGCATCACCTAAAAAAACATATCGTAAGTGTTCAGGTAATGGTTTAAGCTCAAGTGTAGGAGCTTCCTCAATAGATGGCTTGAGGGCTTGGGAGATTTGTTCACCTCCTCCATTCCAAGAGATTCAAAAGGCATATCCATCTTCTTTTTCCATGGAGAAGCATTCAGATATTGCAAATGCTCATCACCTTCTTCATCTTCACTATCGGAATTCCCTAACAAGGCCTTTTCTAAAGCATCAGACCTTAGCAAATGATCAAGTTCTGAAGTAACCACAGAATCGACCAACTCCACTTTTGAGCACTCCTCATTTTCAGTCGGGAACTTCATGGCATTGAAAACATTAAAAGTTAGATCCTGATCCAGAACTCCCATGGTGAGCTCACCCTTCTACACATCAATTAAGGTTCGGCCAGTCGCCAAGAAAGGTCTTCCCAAGATTATGAGAATCTTCTTATCCTCCTCGAAATTAAGAATTACAAAATCAGCAGGAAATATGAGATTATCCACCTTGACCAAAACATCCTCAACAATGCCTCTTGGATAAGTGATAAAACGATCGACCAACTACAAAGTCATATAAGTAGGCTTTGGATCAGGTAAGTTCAGCTTCTTGAAGATTGACAAAGGCATCAGATTGATGCTAGCTCCCAAGTCACATAAGTATTTGTCAAATGACATCTTTCTAATAGTGCAAGGAATAGTGAAGCTTCCAGGATCTTTAAGCTTCGGAGGCAACTTCTGTTGCAGCACAGCACTGCATTCCTCCGTGAGAGCAACTGTCTCTAAGTCATCAAGCTTCACCTTTCGAGAGAGTATACCTTTCATAAACTTCGCATAACTAGGCATCTTTTCAAAAGCTTCAGCGAAAGGTATGTTGATATGAAGTTTCTTGAATACCTCCAGAAACTTCTCAAATTGCTTATCCAACTTTTTCTTCTACAGCCTCTTAGGAAAGGAAGGTGGAGGATAGATCTGTTTCTCCCCTGTATTACCCTTAGGAGGAGTGTGTTCAACAGTAGTCTTCCTTGGTTCTACTTCAGCTTCCTTCTGCACTTCTTCCTCAGCTACAGCTTCTACATCCGAAACTTGAGAGTGTTCGGGATTTGCAACCTTCCCAGACCTTAATGTAATTGCCTTTACCTGCTCCTTAGCTTCTCTCTTTCCTGGTACTTTAGTGTCACTAGGAAGTGTACCAGGTTGATGATTTAACAAGGCATTGGCAATTTGTCCAATTTGATTTTCCAGGGTCTTGATAGATACCGCTTGGCTCTTGCACATGAGCCTCAACTCTTCTAATTCAGATTTTTCATTAGACTGTTGCAGCTGGAGTTGTTGCCTTGGTGCATATTGCGGTTGCTGAAAACCAGAAGGGTTGTATTACTTTGCTGGATATTGCTGATAAGGCTGTTGAACCTCCATCTGAGTGTTGCTCCAGCTAAAATTAGGATGATTGCGGTTGTTAGGATGATAGGTGGTTGGTACAGGTTGCTGTGACCTCTGAAAGTTGCTCACGAACTGAGCTGACTCGCTAGAAATGGCACACTGGCTGTTGAACCGCATTCTGAGTGTTGCTCCAGCTAAAATTAGGATGATTGCGGTTGTTAGGATGATAGGTGGTTGGTATAGGTTGCTGTGACCTCTGAAAGTTGCTCACGAACTGAGCTGACTCGCTAGAAATGGCACACTGGCTGTTGAACCGCATTCTGAGTGTTGCTCCAGCTAAAATTAGGATGATTGCGGTTGTTAGGATGATAGGTGGTTGGTACAGGTTGCTGTGACCTCTGAAAGTTGCTCACGAACTGAGCTGACTCGCTAGAAATGGCACACTGATCAGTCTCATGGGCACCAACACAAAGGTCATAGACACTAGTGATCTGATTAATTCCATAATTGGACAGAGAATCCACCTTCATCGTTAAAGCCTTAAGTTGAGTAGTTATAGCAGTAGCTGCATCCAACTCCATAAATCCTGCTACCTTACCCTGAGATAGTCACTGAGTAGGATTTTTGTATTCATTAGCAGCCATTAGTTCAATTAATTCACAAGCTTCATCGTAGCTTTTAGCCCACAAGGCTCCTCCTGATGCTGCATCAAACATGGGTCTAGAAGTAGCACCCAAACCATTATAGAAATAGTTAATGATCATCCAGTCAGGCATCCCATGATGAGGACACTTTCTAAGCATCTCCTTATATCTATCCCAAGCCTCACGTAAAGATTCTCCATATTGCTGAGCAAATTGAGTAAGTGTATTTCTGATTGCAGCAGTCTTCGACATCGGAAAGAATTTAGTTAAGAACTTTTGAGCAAGATCCTCCCATTTGGTGATAGACCCTGGTGGTAGAGAATGTAACCAGCACTTAGCTTTATCCCGCAGAGAGAATGGGAAAAGTCTCAACTTAATAGCATCTTCAAAATCTCCGTTGAACTTGAAAGGGTCGCAGATTTCGATGAAATCTCTGATGTGCATGTTGGGGTCTTCCGTCGGAGAACCCCCAATCTGAACTGAGTTTTGTTTCATCTGAATCATGCTCGACTTGATCTCAAAGCTATTAGCCGTGATGGCTGGTCGAATAATGCTAGACTGAATATCATTGATCTTTGGTTGAGAGTATTCCATCAAAGCCTTTGAATTCGCTTTTGGTTCTCCTATTGTAATAAGAGCCTCTTCTTCTTTCTCAACTAAAATCTATTTCTTCAACTTTCTCCTCGACTAAAACTTCTTCCTCAGCTTGATCCAGTGTCCTCTTACGAGACCGAGAACGCGTATGCATACACGCTCGCTAGAGTACCCGAAACACGACAAAGAATTAAGTAATTAACAATGTCCGAGTCACTGAACTTTAATGACCAATGATGACAAACACATAAAATAAAAATTAACACTGATATCCCCGGCAGCGGCGCCAAAAACTTGTTAGGGCTAGAACACGCGCTAATATTCATGCAAGTATACGCGATCGCAAGTAATATTGAATAAATTCTAGTTCGTTCCCACAGGGATATTTTTAGGTTAATTTCAATCAATGTATATATGCAACACTAGTATGGTTATTATCCAATGCTAATACGAATAACAATTAGAGATTGTTTATACTACACTTAAATAAGAGATTATACTAAATAACATAAACTAAGAGATTAAAAAGAGTTGAATAATACATGACACAAACATGGAATTATAACTTCTTTAAGTACTTCATTCAATAGCCTTTTCGTTCTTAACCTTAGTATGTAATGGTGATGATACTAATCAGATAACACAAAACTAATAAACGCCAACTTTTATTGTACGAACATCATACTACCAGACATCCAGAAAAGAGATAGAAGCTAAATAGACACCAATTATATTGAAACCCTATATGTATATAGAATTTGACAACATAACGGTTTAATGCATAAGTTATCTCTCGTGTTTACATAGGGCAAGTAAGATGGTTAAAATTACCTACGAATCATGCATATCACATACATGAACCTATGCTAGCATGGCAAGTTCTAAACCCTTAAATTCACTTTCGCTTCATTAAAGATTAACACACTATCTTATAAGTTCGCAACGCTCATAAGACGAATAAACACAACCAATACTAAGTTATCATACAATCACCACACACTAAGGCATCGAAACGAATTAACTAAAGAAATCCATAAATAAATCCGTTAGAACCCCACGATAACGATTAGCCCATAATCGAACTCATCATCAATGTGGGTTCCGATGAAAGCATGGTATAATAAACGTAGTCTTAATACTTAATAAAACCAAGTCCGAAACAAGAGTAAAGGTTCACGAATAAGAAAACAAGCATCCAAAGTTACAGCTTAAAACAAAGAATCACAAGAATAAACTAGATCTTCTTCACCTTGGTTGAATTGTGCTCTACGGTCTTCTTACGCCTTCTCCTTAAGCTCTGGTACGTCTTGTTATGAAAAACGAGCATAAGTTATGTATATATAGCAGTCCATGCAGAGTATAAGTCTTCTGGATCAAAATTCCATGAGAAACAGGATTTTAATTCCCGACCTGGCGTGGGCGCGCGCTTGACCAGCGCGGGTGCGCTGACATTCTGCCATGCTGGCGCGGGCGCGCGCTATCACAGCGCGGGCGCGCCGTCTCTCTGGAAAAATATTGACTTCTTATTTTCTTGTTGGTTTGAGCTGGTCTTTTCACGAACTTTTATTCTAGACACCATCCTAACACCATATTAGCATCCAAACAATGCCAATTCACCTGTATTACTGATAAATGCCTGAAATGCAAAAACACTACAAAACACGTTAAAAACACTAACAACTTGAGTACAAAACAGCAATCCAAAGCTTTACGGAGCGTTATAAAGTGTCATAAATGCCACTCAACAAAAAGATCATTTGTTGACTGATAATCTTGAATCTTGAACTTATTTGCATTCTGTATTTGAGAGGTATATCGAGATCTCCAGTTTGTTCTACAGAGAAGTGACATCTCGATAAATATAATGACTTATCGAGATTTCTGAGTTCTCTATAGTTACAACTGACTTGTCGAGGTCTCTAGACACTTGCATGGGAAATGACTTGTCGATATGTCTGAGATCTCTACATTTAGAAATGACTTGTCGATATCTCTGAGATCTCTACATACTCATTTGACTTGTCGATATCTCTGAGATCTCTAATGAGAAATTGACTTGTTGATATATCCAATTCTTCACATCTTCATTTTGACTTGTCGATACCCTGAGTTCTCTACATGCATAAATGACTTGTCGATATCTCAAGTTCTCTACATCTTCATTTGACTTGTCGATATCTCTGAGACTTATCTACAAGCCATTTTGGACTTCCCGATAAGCCATTTTGGACTTCTCGAATGACTTCTTGATATAACTTGATATGTGACTTGTCGATATCTTGACTTAGAACATTTTTCATAAAACAATTTTATTCAACTCCAAGCTTCTTACACTTTTCTCTGAGGCATGATCATGGCTTGATCTTCTTCCAGAGTTTATTCCTTAGCTTGAATCTGTTTACAGAAAAATATTCCAGTCTAATCTTCTAACCTTTTTACAAACTCAGGAAATACAATACAAAATACAAAATTGATTATCAAACAATTAAATCTCAGGTTTGTCAATTTGACTTAGTCTTGTTATTGTATATGCATGCCTTGCACAACAAGGATGAATGAGATATGATCGTTTAAAGTTTGTCACTTGAAAGTGAAAATGTTGTCAAGCAATCTTGTATCGTATATTGAAATGAAAAAAAAGGTTTTCATTATTTTATAATAGCACAATACTCTAGTGGTGTCTAAATTTGTTAGTAAGGTTTTGCTCCATCTCCTACATCCAGGACGGTGCAAATTATGGGTCTCAGGGGTAATTTGAAACTTGCGAAGACCGCGTGGGCGACGTGCCGACACAGAAGTGACAGAAAATTGGACCGTCCAATCGCAGTCTAGTTTGGTTGATTTTATTAATTGGGCTTGATCTCTTAAATAATTGATTCATTTTGATAATGATAATTATAATTTATTTGACAAAATATTAATTCGAGTCGGCTACAGAATTAATAGTTAGCATACTTAATTAACGTTTAATGGAGTTTGCCATAACTTTTGTTATTCTTATATATACATCATAAGTTGTTGGGTTTTATTCATTTGAAACGCTAGCCGCATTCTCTTTCTCTGTCTTCTTCCTCGATAATAGTTCTCTTGCTTTGTTCAAACTCACTGAAGGTGTGGTTATTAGTATCCTCGTCGGGATCCGTTTTATCGTGGGAGGCTTCTCGACTTGCACATACAGTGAGAAGCGAATCGGTTTTAAGTAGGGGTGTACACGGTTCGGGGTGGTTGGGTTACGAGGTTTTAAAAACCCAATCTAATTAATTTGGGTTTGTAATTTTTCAAACCAACCCATAAAATTTAAATTTATAATCCAAACTATTTAACGTACTTCGGTTTGGATCAGTTTGGCTTGGGTCGTTCGGATTAATAACAAGCTTATTTTCTTGTTTTCTTTTATAAATATGCAGATTGTGGTTAAACATGCAGCAGATGCACCGGAATAGATGAAGTCTTTCTTTATATATACTTGATTATTTTTTGTATGTACTTAATTCAAGTGAGATAATCAAAGTGGAAAATTCAGTATGTGAGAGAGATTTGTTGGCATAGAAAATATCAAAGAAGCATAGTGTAGATTGCTGCAGATTTGTGCTGATATTATCTTTAGCTTATATTTTACACATGCACAATTGAAAAGCATAGATCAAGGAGTAACACATAGATGGGCTGTGTATTATAATAGTAATGGGCTAAAGACGTGCATGTAAAGTAGTAACAAATTACTGTTTATATATTTTTAATTGGGTTGGGTTGGATCGGTTAAAAAAGATCGAAACCCATATCCAATCCATTGAAATCGGGTTTACTGTTTTTTAATCCAAACATGTTTGGTTAAAAAAAAATCGGTTTGAATCGGTAAAATAGTGTCGGATCGGATCGGTTTGGTCGGTTTAACCCGAACCGTATACACCCCTAGTTTTAAGGAGACAGTTCTGCACTATACTCAGATTTTTGTTTCATATCCTTTCGTTTTGTCTGTTTACTCTTTACACAATTGTTGCACACACATAATCATCTTTCGATTACTTGATTGTTATTCACAGATTGGCCAAATCTTTTTCTCGGATCCGTTTTGTAAAAACATAAACTCCTCCAAACAAAGAATTACATGGAGTTATATTTGAAGACATTAACTTTATTAACTTTATTGTATATAAAGTAAATTCACACGAAACTTGAACTTAGCAAAAACTCCTCCTATTTATTAAGTGATACAAAATAAGCAAAAAACATGATACAAAATAATATCTGCCTGACAATTAAGCGTTAGGCGGTATGCCAACCGCCCTGGTCCGTGTAACAATTTTTACAACATTGATGTAGACTGACCAACCAAACTTTTAAAAGTTTCTTTTGAAGGGTAAAATAATTCATTAATTATAAACCGTACGACATCTACAATAATAATCAACATTAAAATATATATATATATTACAAGGATAAAATCAAGATTTTATTCACTAAAGCTATTATCGTTGAACAAAATTTTTATTATGGCGCATCTCTCGCTGATATTACTGAAATTTACAATTTTTTTGAAGAGATAGTCTAACGATTTTGTGTAACCGTGAGAATCGTGTAGACATGATTTATCAGAACATGTTCCAAAAATTGACCATAACCGTGATATCATACAAACTCTTCTAAATGAACCATTGTTATAAACGTCTTACAGATCTACAATCTCGGACATTAAAACACGATCAAACTCTCACAAGAGAGATAAACAAAA
This sequence comes from Apium graveolens, assembly GCF_009905375.1. Lineage (NCBI taxonomy): Eukaryota > Viridiplantae > Streptophyta > Magnoliopsida > Apiales > Apiaceae > Apium > Apium graveolens. Next base: position 292,681,241 of record NC_133652.1, on the reverse strand, counting down.
CACAATCAAACTCTCATAAGGTGAGACTAACAATCTCATAAATGGGTAGAAAATACCAAATACGGGGCTTATAACCGGCTAAAAATGTCGAATGATAGCCCCTAAATCGAATACCGAATTTAGGGGTTATTGGAGAGAAAATAAGAGGGGCAGCGACTAATTTAATTCTTTAAATATTTTGTTTATTATGATATACTATAATAAGTATAAACAAATTGATTTGGTAGTAGACATTATTTTCTTTAAATAATGTTAACCGTAAATTAATCCTTTATTTTCTTGTTAACAAGTGAATGACAAAAAATAAAATAAAACTAAACAACTTCTGCTGGGATATAATAAAGTTTAAAGATACACAATCAATGCTGACCCTGTGTGAGTAATTTCCTCAAACACCTGGTGTGCACTCTTGAAACCTGGCGCAATGCTATTGCGTTTAGGCTCTTTCTCCCCTCCCTTCACAAAACCCTCTCCCCTTTTCTTCTTCCTCACCAAAACCCCATCATTTTTCATCCATTACACCCCCATTTCACCCCCAAAACCCCTTCATTTTCACCATTCTTTAAACCCCACTTCGTGTTTTGCTCCAAGAAAATTACCCTTTACTAGATTTCATCAGTTTTGCACTTGTTCAGCTCTTTCTAATAAGCCCTTTTCGCAAAACCCTCCACTTTCGAATAGAAATATGAAAAAAGCCCGACGCGAGTCGCCTCAAGGCGTGTTGCTTTATAAGCTTGGGTTTTGTTCGAAAAGCAAGAATCTTGTTGAGGCTTTAAGGCTTTATGATGAGGCTAAGATGAATGGTGTTGTGTTAGGTGTTGATCATTATAATGTGTTGTTGTATTTGTGTTCTTTAGGGTTGGAGGGGTTTGCTGAGTTGGGTTTGGAGAGGGGGTTTGAGATATATAAGGGAATGCGGGTCGAGAATGTTGGTCCGAATGAGGCCACGTTTACGAGTGTGGCTAGGTTAGCGGTTATGAAAGAGGATCCGGAGATGGCGTTTGGGTTGGTGAAAGAGATGAAAAGTCGGGGGCTTTTGCCGAAGTTGAGGTCGTATGGACCAGCATTGTTTGGGTTTTGTGGGAAGAAGATGGCGGATAAGGCGTACGAGGTTTATGCACATATGGTTGGGTTAGGGGTGGTGGCGGAAGAGGATGAGATTCGGGCGCTTTTGAAGGTTAGTGTCGAGGTTAGAAATGTGGATAAAGTGTATGAAATGTTGCATAAGTTGAGGGTTACTACGAGGCAGGTGACAGAAGAGAGTGCTGCGGTTGTGGAGGAGTGGTTTGGTTCGATGTGTGCTGCGGAAGTTGGTGAGGAGAATTGGGATGTCGCGAAGATAAAGGAAGGGGTAGTGACGGGAGGAGGAGGGTGGCATGGGCAAGGATGGTTGGGGAAGGGGGAATGGAAAGTGGTGCGGACTGAGATGGATGAGAATGGTGTGTGCCGGTGTTGTAGGGAGAAGCTTGTTTCTATTGACATTGATCCTAGAGAAACTGCAAATTTTTCCACTTCGTTGACTAAGTTGGCTTGTGAAAGAGAGGTGAAGGCTGGATTTTTGCAATTTCAGGTATGCTTTGAAAGTAGCAGTTATTTATTTATTTACGTTTTTATGTACTATGAATTTGCTAAATATCATTGATGCTTATGAAATGAAATAAATCATTGTCCGTTGTTTTAAAGTTTACAGATTCGCAGATCCTACTGCACAATATTCTGTTTACTTGCACTGACATTTTATTGGTTACTAACTTTTCATTGTTTCTTCTAGTTTTTGTACAATTGCGTTGGATATTGGAAAATTTCACCCTAGTGTTTAAAAACCATAAGTTTATAGATAGGAAGCAATGTAATCATTGTAGATATATTTCCAGACTAACTTAGTGTAAGACAAGATCTATAATACTTTTTATAGGAAAATAAAACTCCATGCAGTTTGTTGTCAAGAAATGGTGTCGGGGTGGGGGGGGGGGTTATATGTGCATATGTAAGTCTAAATACTTGTTTTCATGCAACATGTATGCGCAATAATTTTCAAGGTCATCTTTTGTAATTTGAACTGCACTCATTCAGGAATGGCTTCAGCGGCATGGTCCATTTGATGCTGTAGTAGATGGTGCAAATATAGGGCTCAGCAATCAACAAAGCTTTAATTTCTCACAGGTATGGGGCGTTGTTTGTAACTCTGTGTTGTTTATGTATTGGAAACGAACATAAGGAAATATGGATACACATAATTGCAGCTTGTTATGTTTCCATATTATTGTAGGTAAATAATGTTGTTAAGCAACTACGTGATATTAGTCCATCGAAGAAGTCACCACTTGTGATATTGCATAGAAGCCGTGTAGTTGGTGGTCCTGCTCTGAATCCTAGAAATAAAAAGTTACTGGAGGACTGGAAAAAGTCCGGTGCACTTTATTCCACCCCACCAGGTTCAAATGATGATTGGTATGCTTTTGCATTGAAACTCTAGTAAAAGAGTTGTTAACTGGAACACATATTGTTTGATTTGAAAGGGAGACTTTTCTTTTACTTTAAAAACATGTTTCCTTTTTTTTGTGTGTGTGTGTGTGGGGAGGGGGATTGAAAACATTTCCTTTATAGTAAATTATGTCAAATAAGGGCAGAAATTTTTATTCTGGAAATCTGTACACGAAGACAGTCAACCGCAATTAGCCAAAAATAAATAAAAAGAAGATGGTCAACAAGTTAGACTTTGTAACTGATATTGAAACATTTGCGCGTTACTGATAGTTTTATCATCTTCGATGTGGAGAATTAAGCAAAAGAGAACAAAGTAACGGACTCTCTTCAAAAGCTAAACAAAGTTCTCCTCTGTTTCAAAGTTTAAAATGAACTTATTTGGACCTACATTGTCCTTGGCCTTCTCATTAAACCTGACCCTAAACCTGGACAATTGTAGAAATAAGCCTATGTAGACCGACTAGTAATGAATAGTAATCTTTGATATTGTTGCTTTCAATAATGGATTGAAGCTTTGAACCTTCTTTTGTCTAATCACACATTTGTTAGCTTTGGCTATAATTGGAGGATAGGAGTACGCTTGTATGCATTTTGTGTTATTATATAGTAGGCGTTATAATTTTTATCAAGCGTGTAGACTATTAACTTAAAGCCAAGAAGCCGGCCTTGTGTTATTGACTTCCCCACAAGGATATTTATGATCTTCAGTAATGTATAGTGGCACTGTTATTTTAGGAGATCCCAGTGCTAGGTAGTGACTGAAGCCACATTCTAGCTATTTTAAAAATTGTGCTCTTCTTTGTGTTAGTGACAAGTGTAAATAATTATAAATAACTTTTGCAGATTTTTTTTATACCACTAACTAATACAAAAACAAGGTCAGTGATGTTCTTGGTTGTCATTGTTCGTGAAGATATGTACTGGAAAAGGGCCAGTCGTCCTAAAATTTGAATTCATTTCTTGTCGCACTAGTTCATTTGTAGCATGCCATAACTCAATGGATTGGCTTATATACATTATTAGAATGGTGGTGTTTTTCCTAAATTAAAGTTTGTTGCTCAGCATCTTGAACTATCTAAGCGCAGTCAAAATATGGTTTATGGGGTTGAAATTTGTGTTGTCAACCTATAGGGTTAATCATTTTTCTAATTTAATCCTTAGCTGATGGTGAAAGATTACCTTTTTAATCTACCAGAAGAAGAAGAAGAAATGGTAGCAGGTTATCAAACTGAATACTCAAAGAAATTTTGAATAGCGACTCTATCATGGCTCATTTTAAAGTGCTAGTAGAATGTGGTCAATAGTATATATATGAATTTGGTATTTAAGTTTCAAATATTAACTCTTTTATCTGATAAATGTAGGACAATTGTCGCTACTTGTTCTTCACTCGAAAGTTTGTTGTTATTCTTCTCCTAAAGGGGATTTTTTTTAGACATGTTTTCAATTTTTTTGCCAGGTACTGGTTGTACGCAGCTGTAAGTTGTAGGAGTTTACTTGTGACAAATGATGAGATGAGGGATCACTTGTTCCAACTGCTAGGAACTAGTTTTTTTCCCAGATGGAAAGAAAAACACCAGGTATTATATTTTCTCAATTTAATTCTACAATGATGAGTATATTTAATCTGTGGAAATATATTGTCTTATACTTGGAACTGGTCGTGACATTCTTATTAAGGTTTTCACTAGTTGGTTCAAATTTTGTTCTTAGCAAACTTTAAGATCTCTGGACATCCTCAACTTTTGGAATCCCCGTTGTTTTATTATAACCTTGCAGTGTCACCCGTTAATGACACATTTTTTAGTTTATTAAACCTTTGAGTATTTCAGCCTAATATATTTATTTTAAGACTACGTGTTCGACCAAAGTAATGGACATTAAGCTATATTTCTATTCTTGGGTTGTTCTTCTCCTGTTCTTTTCTTGTGCACGGTCTCTTCCCACCTTCAATGGCAACCCAGCAAATGAGTTTGTCGGAGCAGAAGTGCCGAGGAGCTTAAATGCTTGATACACATGTGGCGTCTTCTAAAAATGAAACGATCTTGCGAGTTGGATGTACGATTATGCAGCCAAACATGCTCGAAAACATGGCTAAATGATGGTAAAGGGACTATATTAATACATGGAATCAGTAAATTTCTAGATTAAAATGTTTGATGTGTGAGCCGTGAGCGTGGTTACATGATTAAGGGGCATGGGGAATTGGTGAGGTGAAATGCCTTTCGATTCACTTTTTCACAAACCCAATTGTTTTAGATCCCCAATTTTTTCTGTTATCCTCCCCCGTGGATCCTACCACTCATTTTTTTTTCTTTCTTTTCTTCTATTATTTATTTAATTATTCCATTGCTCCACTTACTTCCTCTAAATTGACTGTTTTACCCTTTGACTGTCTTCCCTTCTTTCTTACGCCTGGTAATTGTTTTTAACACCTTGGGCTGTTTAATGACATGAGGGTGGTGATTGAGGGGTTTTGTCGTGAATTTAAGTTTGATCGAGAAATGCCAGCTAGCTTTTAGGAGTTCACACAAGAATACAAATGAAGAGGGTAAAAAAAAGGAGGAATTGTACTGACATGACATATAATAGTGACAGTTTGACAGGTAATTAAGTTAAGAAAGAATCTGACTTGAATTATTAGGTTGTTCTTGGTTTAAGGTCTGAGGTTGTTCTTCTAAAAATGAAACGATCTTGCGAGTTGGATGTACGATTATGCAGCCAAACATGCTCGAAAACATGGCTAAATGATGGTAAAGGGACTATATTAATACATGGAATCAGTAAATTTCTAGATTAAAATGTTTGATGTGTGAGCCGTGAGCGTGGTTACATGATTAAGGGGCATGGGGAATTGGTGAGGTGAAATGCCTTTCGATTCACTTTTTCACAAACCCAATTGTTTTAGATCCCCAATTTTTTCTGTTATCCTCCCCCGTGGATCCTACCACTCATTTTTTTTTCTTTCTTTTCTTCTATTATTTATTTAATTATTCCATTGCTCCACTTACTTCCTCTAAATTGACTGTTTTACCCTTTGACTGTCTTCCCTTCTTTCTTACGCCTGGTATATGTTTTTAACACCTTGGGCTGTTTAATGACATGAGGGTGGTGATTGAGGGGTTTTGTCGTGAATTTAAGTTTGATCGAGAAATGCCAGCTAGCTTTTAGGAGTTCACACGAGAATACAAATGAAGAGGGTAAAAAAAAAGGAGGAATTGTACTGACATGACATATAATAGTGACAGTTTGACAGGTAATTAAGTTAAGAAAGAATCTGACTTGAATTATTAGGTTGTTCTTGGTTTAAGGTCTGTAGGCTATGTTTATGCGAGCGAGAAATTTACAGGTAAACCTCTTTAAAGTAATATGGTTGGGATTGGGACCAAGAAAAAATATTACTTTAGCGAGTTTATTTATTTATTTTTGCTAAATACTTTAGCGAGTTTATTACTTTATCGGTAGTAAAAATACACTGTGTCCATTATGTTAGGACCTGGGAAAAATATTATTATAGCAAGGTTATTATTTTATTGATTATTACTTCGAGGTTTAACTGTATATAATAATATATATGGGGGTGATACTATCTTGAAGTTGGTGTCATATTGTTGGATTTATCATTTAAAGAAAGTCTCCCGTGTCATTTAGCGGGAAAAAAATAATAGAAAAGAAAGTCTCCCGTGTCTGCTGGAGGAAGGTATGGACCGAAAGTCGAAAGAGGAAAAAGAGGAAAAAGCAAATACAGGACCATATGAAGAATAAGAGTAAGAACGAGTAGAAAGTGAGATAAAATTTGATAAACAAATATTTACATGTGAGTATAGAATTTGTCGTCGACAAAATGTCTTGTGCGAGTTAAATTGTTATCGAAGATCTGGCTACAGCTTTTTGATGTTAGGAGGTGCTCTTATGGTTCATTTCTTTTCTTTTTTATGGTGCTCACTATTAATACTGATGCTTTAGCCTTTCAAATGATAATTGCTTTTGTTGGCAGGTACGGATAACAGTGTCACGGGAAGGACTCAAACTTCACATGCCGCCTCCATATTCGATAGTTATTCAAGTAAAACTGATTACTTAATATACTGTTATATCATTACAGCCAAATTTTTTTTTTTCAAATCTTTTGAATCTCAATTTTGTTAATTTCTGATGAAGTGCTTGGAAATGCAATGCAGGAATCGGAACAGGGTAGTTGGCATGTGCCAACTGTCACAGGAGATGACCTTGAGGTCCCGAGGCAGTGGCTTTGTGCAACTAGAAGTGCGATGCCTCTTAATAGTGGTAAACCAGGAAATAAATTTAAAGTAACTAAGCCACTGAGTCAGCTTTTTTAATCAATTGAGCGGCAGGTATGAATTAGGCCCATCTCATTCTTAATATGTAATTAACAAACCTTGGGGCTTCATAATTTAATTATATACCCCTCCAATGGATGTAACATTAAGATTCAATTTTGATAGGATTTTACATTAAATTACTTATTAACTATAAGTTATTAACTGATGCTTGTGGTCAGATAGAATCGTTTGCATTTGTAATTGAACGTGGGTGGAATGATCAGTACGTTCAATGCTTAAAAACTGATTAAGAAATGAAATGATGTCCGATGTCCTAATCAAAACATTATAGATAGCAGTTTAGCACTCTATAGCCGCCGTATAGATACAGGAATTTACATAAATTAAGTGTTCTAAGAATATTACGCAACATTAGCTAACACAAAATTTCTAGCGGAGGAATATATGAAAATGAACCAAACCAGAGATTACACTACATGCGTTCGTCTATATTGTATGATTCTTTGTTTTAACATCATAAATGCATAATTGTGGTATATATGTAATATGTGTGGTGGTTAACAATAATACAATATTGTAGCAGAACATGTGTAAATATGGATTTATCACGTATTCATACCAAAAATCCAGTTTTACATGTATTAATGTATATTGGTAAATCGCGGTATGATATGTGATAGCATATAGTTGTTTTGAGCAAGGGACCATGTAATATTATATGCTTCTTTCGAAGTACGAGAGTATGAATAAAGACGCAATGCTAAGCTGAGGCATGCACTAATAATTGTTCATAAGTGCTCAAAATCTTTGAAGTAACACAGTGGGGCACAAGCTCATGAAAGCACCAATTTCAACTTGTAATTGTTATATGTATTGCTTTTATAGAAACATTGAACTGCCATTTTATACACTCCCATGACCCAAGCCCATGTTTACATATTTTTTCTAAGTATATATATTATATATATAGGTAAATTATCCCCAACCAACTTGGTTGGGATATACCATCCACAATGTTTCATTGCCGGCTTTTGCAATGTTTTATTGCGGCAGGTGAGTACTACCGCAATGAAGCATTGCAGCAGCTGTATCCCATCCAACGATGGCTGTGAAACAACTCCCATATATATATATATATATATATATATATATATATATATGAAGGTTCAAAATTAGCTAACTAGATATAGTTTGATGAACAAATTTCATCATAATCATCATCTAGTGACAAAAAGAGCTCGTCCATGCATGAAAGCTCCTGTTCATCGTCTTCTTCGCCGTAGCTCTTGTGCTCGTAAACTCTACAAAGTACGCATTTGCCATGATCCTGAAAACGTACATGCATTAATGTGAATTATAGTGATCGGGTAACTATAGATGATTCCTCACATTTTCGTCTCAAACACACACACACACACACAATATATCATATATGTCATAGTTTTGTCAGGACAATTACGTTTTTAGATTTTCGTCTGGCGCTGCTGCTGGAGCCACCATAATCACAGAGACTGAATTCTTGCATTATCCAGTTTGTTTTAATGCCTTCTGAATCAGGTTCACCTACACAAAACACATAACATTTCTTGATCCCAATGACTTTTCTCTTGCTGCTACTTTTGCTACTCAAAATAGGTTCTTCTTCTCCAATAGGATTCCAAAATCCACTGCTTGTAATCCGAGTTCGTGTCCTCCGGCTGTAAAAATACCACTTCCTTTCCTCCTCCATAGCTTTGCCTACACAAGTACAAATATATATATGAGTAAACGAAACAACTAGAAAAAGCATGAGATGAATGAATAAATCATTTTCCTTGGCCAAAACCATGTGTTGCATGCTTTACTCTTAATAACAAGAGTTCGAGAGTTCAACAGAGAGACGTGTGTACCATCTAAGTCCCAAGGATCACAAGGATAGAGATCAAGATCCGGGATGATATTAGGATGGCAAGGCAAACGAGAAGCCTTACGTTGGAGGAAGTGAACAACGAGCTCTTCATCCGACGGCGAAAATCGAAAGCCAGGTGGAAGGTTTACATTGTTATCCCCCATCCCCATCAACTACAAGAAGAAGAGTTGCATGCAATATATGCTAGCAAGTTTTGAACAAAAGAGATATAAATGAAGCTGATAGTAATGAAAATGCAATGCAAGGTATTAAATTTGAAGTATGTTAAGAGGTTTATATAGTGTTACAAAACATTTTTTATAGATATAAGATTGACGTGACATAGAAGTTGTGTTGTTGATCATGCTGCATGTATGGGGGTTGTGTACTTAATTACATAAATAATATAATATATAAATATACACAAACGTATAAAAGAAGTGACATGTGAACCAATTTAAATATATAAAGAAATATTGAACTACATTTAGTATATTTAATAAATGAATACTTATGATGTAAATTAAACAAGTCATTTACAAGTGATAAATAAATGAATACTTATAATTTATTTAAGTGTTTCAATAATTTTACATATAAGTCAGAATTGTTTTTACTTAAACAAACTAAAATAAATAATTTTAAATTTAATTATTCTAATTTGTGAATTTTAAATTAGATTAACATTTTAAAATATATATTTTAAAACTAAAATTAAATAAAAATCAAAAAAATCAAAATAAGTTGGGAAAAGATCCGTCGTTACTAATATTTAACTAATATTTAACTTATTAATTTATAAATTAAAATCTAACTTATAAATTTGATCGACAAACACTGTTCGGACTTAATACATATGGGGATTATGGATTACATAGATAAAACACTAGATTAAAGGGGAGGAGAAGATTAATGATGGGGGAAGAGAAAGTGATAAAAAGAAGAACGTTGGATGCTAAATAAGTAACGGGGGTTGTAAGTGTCCGAGGGAACTAAAAGTAACACTTATTATAATAATATTAGTAATTTAAGTCTATACGTAACCTATATATTAATGGTAATGTTTAGGGGTTGTTTGTGTCCTTTTTTGTCATGCTTATATCATCAATACATCTCATTTGCCTTGGCACAGAATATAAGTATCTTATTTGATTCAAAATGACAGGAACTCAAATGTTTGATTCTATTCCTGGCCCATATTCTAGCAACTTCATACCTTATTTAGTTGATTATAAAAGTTTTAAAGTTAAATATTCAACCTGAATGTTAACATTTTTTTACCCTTCTTTTTATCTTGATTATTCTATAAAATGCCAACAAGGGGTGATCCCCTTCTGGCTATGTGTAATCAATGAACAAATAAAAGTAATAATACAAAACAAATTTACTCTTTTCATTTTCTGAATTTGTCTTGAGGGGAAAATTCCACGGTCCATGGTTGGCTCCACGTGGTGGGAGCCAACAGAAAAAGACTTCTGCAATGAAACAATGCGGAGGACATCCACAATGAAACAATGCGGAAGACATCCGCGGAAGACGCATTGATACAATGCGGAAGCATTTTGTTTTTTTTTAATTATTTGTTTAAATAATATGTGCTTTACATGTGTTTTGATTTAAATATATTTATAATTTAAAACAAAAATAATATTTATATTTTAAAACAATTAAGTTATTTTTTAAAAATAAAGTACTTAATAAAATTTAAGAAAGAGATTTATATTGAATTAAACATTGAATAAAATTTAAAATAAAAAAAGAACCACTTCCCTTACTTACCATCATATTAGTTCGAGGGACGTATACCCGGTTACCGAAATAGATCCCAACCAACCATGGTTGGGGAAGGGCACCCTTGTCTTGATCTGTCTCAGACACGCATGATAGACGGTGATTTGAACAAAGCAAATAACAACACCTAAACCCTAGTATTTGTATCAATGTGTACAAGTGTGACCTTGTTATATATATATTTTTGCTATGTCTTGATCACTATCTAATAAGTTTGTAAAATGTTTTTTTTTGACACCTACATGCCTCACACCAATATCTTAACTCTTATCTTTCTGCATATGGATGACACATTATACAAAACTCCAACAAACACTAAGGTAGACAAACAGTCAATTCATATTGGACTATTAAATACTAGTTGTTATAATCATCTCTCAGTGTTATCATTGACTCATACTATTACTCTCTCAATCTTTCTTGTAAAACTAAACCTACATGTAGGGAGGAATCGGAGACCGGAGTGAGTCCTGCTAACTATTCCCATTCACAAAAATTTTGAAAAATAAATAAAATAATTTGGATTCATTCTCTCGGTACGTCCAGGGAAGGATCTAGTAAGGGCACCGGGGGACACGTAAAATAAATTTTATCATTTTTTTAAAATATATGAAAATGCCTCCGAAAATTCAAAAATATAAGAATGTACTCACAAAATATAATCGATGCTCCCCGAAATAAAAATTATGGATCCGTCCGGGGTATGCCTATTCTATAATCAATCCTGATTCCGACTCCGGTGCTACATGATGTGTCAAGGGACAAACACATGTAGATTGGCTCATATGGAAACAAAAAATAAGGCTCATATTTGATTTCTGGGAATTTGCTTGTTTAGCTGTACTATTGAAGAAGCATGCATGACACTTGATAACTACTGCCACTAATCATGATAAAAAACAATTATTAACACTTAATCCACTTGTGTACTAGGAGTTATCCTTTTTAACTTTAAGAGCCGTAAGTGAGTTTGGAGATGTTAACTTGTTGCGTAAAGTTATTAGTAAGAGATTTAGTCAGTTTGGACATTAGTTTAAGACTTTAAATTAAGTGGTGTTAACTAGAAACTTGTGACTTTAAACATTTTAAAGTTGTAACTAATAAAATCCAAACAAGATGATATTTCCTTTGTAAATTAAGATGATACATGAAGCACACATTAATGCCTAAATGGCGATTATGATCACAATTTACGGTTTTACCTCATCTGCTTGTTAGATAGTGTCGATCCAAGTATCATATCGAGCAAATAATAGAAAATCATTTAATATATAGAATAGCCAATTAACTTCATTAATATGAGTTATTTTGTAAGTGACCAAAAATTAATTCGTGTAAGCTCGGTTCAAAACGACCAATGTTATACTAATATGAAGTTTTCTCGCAGCCCAACACTAGTATATTCATTCGGTAAAAATACAAATTGGGTGGGAGCAATTGAAGTAAGATGACACCAGAGCTACGTCACACCCCTCTTTCAAATAGTCATGGGCGTGGAATTTTATATGGTGGGCTCTAAATTACAAATAGTCCACAATGTAAGTGGATAGAAAGTAGAAAATTAAGCTCAATCTTGTCATCCACTGTTTCATGATTCCAGTTGGGTCTCTTTCTGCCCAACTATTTGGTAAATTTCAAGTTTACAAGTAAGAAAGCAACCCACTTATGTATATATTAATAAATTAGGTTGTGTTAATGTTTGTAATCTTTAAGTTACCCAAGTCTTAGTTACAAAAGATTATGAGTCACAAGCTAATCAAATGTTCATATTGTGTAATTTTTAAATACATTACAGAATCTCCGATCGCAGAAAATCCTTAGCTAAAAATCATTAATACATATTATAAATAAAAAATATAGAGATTAATCTTTGAAATATTGGAGTGTTTTGTGCAACATTTGTCTGCTGGGTTTGGTTGCTTTGTTTGAACTTTTTCTCCTGATGGTAACCCCCTTTCGGTCGGTTATCAGAAGATTTGTTCATGTTTCCTCCATTCCGAGTCATTCTCATCGCCTGGAGAACGTCTGTTTCTTTTATGAACCGGGCTGCCATAGAATAAGCAGCGGCCAGGCTTTGTGGCTCTTTGTTTATCAACTCCATAATATACCTCTCATTGTGTTCCGGATCCAGGTTCCTTCGAAATATGCTTAGAGCATCCCTTTCATCGAGATTCGAAACTTTGTTGATGGCTTCCTGGAATCTCCGCATATAAGTTGAGAGTGCTTCGTTATCATATTGGCGGATTGTCTCCAGGTGGCACATGTGCATTTCATGTGTTTTATTGGCTCTGAATCTTCTAAGGAAGGCTCCTCTGAATTCTTTCCAAGAGTGAATGCTTCTTGATGGGATCCTGCTAAACCATCTTTGAGCCCCCCTTTGAGGGTCGAGGCGAAGAATCTGGATTTGGTTAAGTCATTGTAATAGTATATCTGAGCTATCTGTTCGAAGTAATTGAGGTGCTCTTCCGGATCCCCCAGTCCGTCGAAAGAGTCGAAGTTGTAGTGTATGAGATTTTTCTGTCGAGGGATGGCTTCTAGGGGCTGAAGGGCGTGAGGGTCTCCCCAACTTCCAACCCGGAATCTTTTTCCATTTTTCTCTGAAGCTCATAAATCATATCTTTAAGATCCTTTTGGCCCTCCTTTTCATCATCAGAAATGAGTTCGGGGGTAGGGTCCCTCCGAGTTCTTTTGCCTCTTGTTTTAGCCAGGAGCCTC